>NC_052500.1:63893406-64012008 GCF_016617805.1 Bactrocera tryoni | reverse complement strand
TTTAATTAAGTGCATTCTTTTTATAAGCTCAACAAGTAATATTTTGCTGTTTAATTTTAAAAGAGGCACAGGTCGTATGAGTAACATTTGCTGCAATAAATGCACCATAAATTTTAAAATGTACAGCATAAGGCCTGAAAAAATAATTCAACCAGTAAATAGATTATATAAATTTTTATAAAAGTGTATAATGTATCTGAAGAAAAAATTATTAAATATTGCGAATATAAAAATTGTTGACAACAATTATTACCACTTATTGAAATGATTATAAATAAATGCAAAATAAATCACATCTAAGACTACCAACTCAGTACAATCAGTTCTACCAATTCAAAAATAACTCCTCGCCATAACACGTAAGGTAACTATTTTTCTCATATTCAATTTCTGCTCATTACTAACACGTCTTTCATATCATTTCAACATTAAGCTGAAATGCTCTACCACAAATGCCTGCAATATGCATATATGAAAAAGTGCTATCAAGCAAATCCTTGTAAGCCAACCACACCGCTCAGCCAACAGCCATTTATATCCACTTTTTGTACTTAAGTACTTAGCATAAATGCCGACACGTACGACATGCGCCAAGCCGCAGGCAACAGCGACAGATCAGCAAGTGAAAAAATGCCTGTATCAAGAGCGTTGACAGCGCCAAAAAGCATGTTGGCAGACCAAAGTGTCGAGTGTGTGTGTCTGATAATCACTAGCACGTAAAATGTGAGTGGTTCAGTTTTTGTAATAAACGATGTCTCGTACCGCAGCAGGAAAGGGCAGAGCTTATTATTATTAAGTACTAAGTGGTAGTGCTTATATACTTAAGTGCATTACTAATATGAAGTATGGAAAAATGTGGAATGGGGAAATATGCAAAAAGTTTAAAAAACTTTGAAAGTTCGCTGTGATGAGGTAAAAACTTTTCAAACCACACATAGTGCGAGCATCTCATGCTTATGGGGGTATATGTAAGGGTTATGTGTGTGGGCTAAAAAATGCGCTGATCTAACAATGATGCCATGTTTTTTAATGAAAGTGTGGCTTCATTTTTCGGTATAATTTCACATATGGAGACTGCTGCATTAGTTATTACGGTCCTCAAAAATTTCGATAAAGATTTGATAGTGTGAAGCTTCGGTGCCTTCAAAATTAACTTTTTGTTGACACTTTTGCCTTCCAATTTGAGAGCCATCATTTACAAGTAGGGACTTTTTGTGTAATAAAAATTATTCCTACAACGTCATACATATTCGTACACTCCGTTATATTTTAAATATTTCAAGACGATCAGTGCTTTGTGTTGGCTGAAAGTGTATTCAAGAACAAATAAATGGAGTAGTTTAATACGTATGTCGTTCCTTTAGAAAATATTTTTCATTATACACCGATACTCATTACTCTCGAGATCTTTATGGTGATTAAATGGTTAATGTAAATTACCGCATACAGAGCTCTCTAAAACTACTTAACTAACTTCGAAATAAGATCTTCGTAATCAATAGTTCCAGTACATTAGAGATATCCAATATTCAAGTGCATATGGAAAAGGGAAAACAAAGGAAGTCAGTCTTTGGATGAAGTCTAAAACTATAAGAAAAAAATCTTTGTTTTTAGTAATTTCGTCGGGAAGTCTGAAATGTTTCAATCTTCCTCAATCATATTGGTTTTAAATCATTGAAAACTTACTTTGATAGCATACTAAAAGAGCTACAACTCAAATATTTGCTCCCTTATTTTTAACGGGGCGTTTATGTGCACATCATTCAAGCGCCATGTCGCAGAACAAGAAGCTCAGTATGTTATGTGATTCATGAGCTTGCAATGGCCAGTGTAGAAAGCGATAAATAGCTGGTGTTTGTCCTTTGGCAGGTTGATTCCATATTTAAACCTGCTAAGGTTGTCGTCACGCATTAGCAACTTGGCATGGTGCATGCCATGGAGTTGTTGCCAATACCTCTCCCTGCCATCGTTTATCCTTGCCGTGCAGCTTCTTTATGGCATGAGAACCAATCGCAATAAAAGATTCAGACCAACATGGTGATGGATGGAGTAGAACAGGCCAGCTTATCAGTCAGTTCGTTGCCGGCTATATCCCTATGACCAGGCACCTAGATAAAGTGCACTTGGTTACGATCTGATAAACTGTTCAGCCGTGCTATACACTCCTGCACCAATAGCTTTTTGATATCGTTCGCAGAGATCGCTTTAAATGGCGCTTTACTGCCGCTGTGTATGGCTATACGTTCGTTGAGATAGTTACGTTGGAGGTTTACCTCTACGCACCTACCTATGTTTAGCAAAGACCTTTACTTGTAATATGAGCAGAAAACTTCCCTTAGTTATGAAGAGTACGTGGTCCTGCGACTACGACGTTTTGGAGCCGTCGGTGTACCACTTGATTGTACCATCCCTAAACAGTAGCTCGAGAGCGGAAGCATTCCATTCGGCCTTGCTGTTAAGGATAATGAAGTTTACTCTCTTGGTAATGTTGTCTCTTGAGAGATGAGCCAACTTTAGTCTTTCATCATGGGATGGAATTACCTTATCTCTGCCAAACACTTCTCTGTCATTTGTAGCATTGTGTGTTTGTCTATCTGACCGATTGCTAGGTGAGCGGTGTGGCCGAGGCCACAAGGTCGCAAGATCATGGTCTACAACGAACTAACAATATTTGGCTTGCAGCCCCAGCATTTAACAGCTATTCTATTGCACATCATTAGTGCTGTAGTAACTTCGACCTGGTCAACATGCTGCTTCCACAGCTGAGTGGAATCCAGCATGAGATCAAGATACTTTACCATATTAGTCATCTTTATCCTCTGCCCTCAAGGGTTAGGTTCCTGAGGTCGGGCAATGTCATTCCAATATCCTTGACAGCAGATACCATTGTTAGTTAACAAAACCAGTAGTTTGTTCACGACAAGGCTCCATAACAGAGACAATAGCACTCCTCTAAGCAGCCGCTTGTACTTCCCAGACGAATTCTGGTACTCTCTAATGTAATTTCGGTTATTCTGGTGTGCAGTACAGCCTCTATCTATCTGCGCACCTGTGCCGTCACATTCCTTTTCTCCAGTGCCCTTGCAACGCTCACGTAAGACGTGTTATCAAAAGAAACTTCGATGTCTAGGAAGGCGCAAGATATTACTTCCCCTCCTTTCAGAGATCTCCGAGGTTAGCTGGTAAGCAATGTTAGTTGATCTCCCCGTTCTGTAAGGATGCTGGTTCGCATGCAGGGATGCAGTTTTCAGCGCCTTCGACCTTATTTCATAATCCACGACCTTTTCCATACTTTGTAGTAAGAAGGAAGTTAGTCTAATTAGCCTAAAGGAATAAGGATTAAGGAGTAGGGCAATAGAACCTGCTCTCCCTGAAGCAAAAGCACATCTTTTCATGGCTAGTACTGTGTCAGTCTTACCTTTAGCGAGATCCCTGTGTTGCCTTGATACCTCTGGTATCGAGAGACACTGAAATTTCTGAAATAAGCAGATCAATTCTCCTTGTTGTAAGTAGTCAGGCTGCCTCTATACTCCTCCCAGTTTCCAGAACGTTTGGTCTTGTTATAGAGTTTACGTACTTTTGTCCTGAGTTCTGAGAGCTTACTTGACAACAAAAAATAATTGCGTCCTTTGTTAATCGTCTTTAGGGAGAGCTGCAGTGATATGCGCTTATAAAGGTTTGGTTGAGAGCATACAGCCTGCTCTCCAGTGCAAGAGCCGTTGCGTTTCGGTCTAGCTGCCCGTCCCCAGTAACATTTATCTCTAAGATATCGATAAGTGCTCCAATAGGTGTTCTTTGGAATACGTTTGGGGGAGGGGAGTTCCGTGACCTCTACCCTGATGCAATATTGAAGGTTATGATGACACCCTTTATTGTGAGCCCAGCCAACAATGAGTTCGTTGCTCAGGGTGAAGTCAGGGTGAAATACACGCCGTGTGTTGCAGTCCGAGCTGCCCCATTCTATGTAAAGTTCGTTTGTATCGCAACCCAGAATCAGGAGCAGTCTATTTTTCCTGCAATAGTCTACCAGAACCTGCACAGCCTTTCGTATGAAGTTTGATCTTCATATATCAATTACTCGGTGTTCGGTTGGTTAACGATGCGAAAAGCTTCTCTTGACATCTGTTAATGACGATAATTTTGAAAATATTTAAGAACTAGTGCTTGAAACCCGTCATGTCATCGGAGAGTTGACAGAGGATCTCAACATATCTTATAAATCGACTTAACCATTTTCTTTAGTACTAACTAGGCGTGGGTTTATGGACTTGTCGTCGAGACTGTCTAACAATCTAGCGAATGACAATCTTAAAGAGACCATTTTCTGTACACTTGTTAACAGCCTCTTAAAGGGGACCATTACCTAGATTGTTGGACAGTTTCGAAAAGAAAATACCGACTATTTCTACTAAGAAAACATCAACTCTATATTCTAAGAGTGTAACCCTGAAATCATAGTATTTTCTTATGTTAACATATAAAGTGTTGTATAGTTGACCTCTTTTAGAGAAGCCTAAGACATGAGCATCTTTTAAAATATCTTGCGATACAAAATCTGCCAAAATCTGACCTTAATGAACCTTTATTCAATACTTTTCGAAAAGTTTCATTTACTATTATCATACTCAAAGCTCTTAGGTTATAACTTTTCATCGCCGACCCGGCCTTATTGAATTAGTGTAGAGCAAAGCAGCAATTTTACTGCAATCACGTTTCACACAAGCCATGGGAATTTGTTTAAAATATGCTTACTGCTCCCCTCACATGCATTATGCAAATGTGCATGACTATTTCACCGCATACAAACGCTGCTTGACCGGTCACATAAGGTGCCTGTAAGTATGCAATACGATACTGCCCTCTTCACATTGCTGTAATTCAACACCCATTGACCATTTGAGGATCCTTCGACACAAGTAGTGGTTACTGCTGCTTTTTGCATATATGTAAATAGTATAATGGCTTTTCAATGGTAGTCAAGTGCGTGCATGAATGACCGACGCCAATAAGCTTCCCTCAATCGATGCCTTCCTCAATAGTTGTTTGCTTCAGTGCATAAACTCAATTGATGGTCAATTCAGGCGCAATTCAACGACTGTTCGCAGACATTTGCTTCTCCTTAGTGTAACGAACTGTTATTAAATAATCCGTTATGAATTTATGGCTTGTAATGATTTATATTTATTTGTGAATGAGTAGTTTTTGAGTAGTTTACGGAGTGAGCGCCTTAATGCAGGCAATAACTTTTTTGTATTTGATGAGCTGATTGACTGTATGGCTTGTGTGTGTTTCTTTGGATAAGTAAAATAAATAAGGATGAAGTAAAGGTTCTCAATTTGGCTTTTCGTACTAAGATAAACAGTTTTAAATCCTCTTATAACTGTTTGTTTTTAAATATCGTCTTAAATCAGTATTTAATTTAATTCGGATTAGAAACATTAGTTCTGAAGGAGGTGGTGCTTAATATTCCCCTGAAGTCTACTAAAGCCCTTCTGTACTTGGTTTTCTTATTCATATAAAAAAACCCTAAATTTTTGTCGAAACCTCTACCGAATTTTTCGTTAAAAAAATATTTAGGAAAATTTTCATTATACTATAAAGATCCCCTTCTTTGTCTGTCAGCAGTAAAAAATCTAAAAAACATTCCATCGAAATAGTTCTTAAACATTTAAAAGAGAGATCTTTAACGTACCCTACTAATAAACGAAAATTATAATAATATTTCCTTCAGTGAACTAAAAACCATTGCCAAAATAAGTGTGCGTATTCAAAGAAGCTTTTAAACTCCACTGACAGTAAAACTGTTACTACACTTGAATAACATTTTAAGCTTTACGACGTCACGCTTTATTAGGCAGATAAGTGCATGAAACTGGAGAGATACATAAGCTTTTCCACCGTTACAAACGCGTAAAAATAAGCTTTAGTACAAATGCATTTCAAGCTTTTATGCTTTCATTTTGTTATAGCATATTTAATAGACTGAAACTGCTATAATAATACTACACAGAAAAAATTATTACTATACGATACTATATACGTATAAACAATACACTGTTAGGGAAAATATTTGAATTCAAAAATATGAAATTGTATTCAGAAAGTATGTCGAATCCTAAAAAATAAAATCTAAATGCGTATGGCATATTTATAGTGTAACCAGACAAACAATGGGTTAACGGATATGAGCCAGAAATATTCCAATGCCAAAGTCTTTCATAATAATCTAGACTTATTGCAAAACTTTATTTCAAGATTTTTTCGGAAAGCATTAATTTTGTGTTACCACTTAAAGAAAAGTGCTGCAAAGTCGCATCGAATGCTTGTCGAGGCTTATGATGATCATGCACTATCAGAAGCAGTATGCAAAAGATGGTTTCAACGGTTCAGAGATTATGATTTTGATGTGAGAAATGAACCAAATGAAAGACCATCAAACATGTTCGAAGACGCCGAATTGAAAGCAATATTGGATGGAAATGTTTCTTTGAGACAAAAGCAAAAGGCAGCTATATTAAACAACAAATCATATCAGACCTTTAAAAAACTATGGGAAAGAACCAAGCTTTGAGACAAAAGCAAAAGGCAGCTATATTAAACAACAAATCATATCAGACCTTTAAAAAACTATGGGAAAGAACCAAAAGTGTGGAAAATGGGTGTCACATGAATTGAATGAAAAACAAATGAAAAACCAAAAAATCATTTGTGTAATTTTTGCTTCAAAGACACGAAAGAAAATTAGTTTTGCATCGAATTGTCACTGGCGATGAAAAATGCATTAATTTTAAGAATCCCCAACAGAAAAAATCATGAGTTAATCCAGATCCAGGCAGATCGATTCGGCAAGAACGCAATACTCTGTGTTTGGTGGGATCAGAAGGGTGTGGTATATTATGAGCTTCTAAAATCTGATGAAGCTATTATTAGTAGTCGCTACAGAAAACAAATGATCAATGAAGAAACGGCGCGAAGTAATTTTGTTACACGGCAATACACCTGCACAAAGCAAAATCGGTTTAGGATACAATCAAAGTACTTGGGAGCTGTATTCACCAGACAGGGACCAAGTCTGATGTTGTCATCGATAGGACGGCTGAGTAGTTCTTCGATTCCTACGCGGAAGTCGCAAATGGGGGTCTGATTGATTAATTCATTTAATTATTTTCAAGAACTAGAATCAACGAAAATAGAAATTAATAATTCCTTTCAAAGTAATAATTCAAAGGAAAGATAAAAAACACCGCAGCAGCTAATGAAAAGCTTGTAACATGATGGCAAATACCTGAATACATTTCTGAGGCTTTTATTTTCAATAACTATTAATTTTAACGGAAGTCCGTTGCTTCACTCATGCATTATCTTGGTGCAAAAACCAAGGGTCGGCCCATAATTCCGCCCTCTCTCAAGCAATATGCCTTGTTGACAGTTTGGCCGGTCGAAAGGAATTCGGAAAGCAACACACATCGATAATCGAAGAAAACTGCCATCATGATCTTGATTTTTGACCTGCTTTGACGTGGTTTTTTCGGCTTCGGCTCACGTTTGCCACGATATTCGGCCGATTGATCGCCTGTTTCCGCGTCGTAAGCATAGATCCGAGACTAATCGCCATTAATAAAACATTTTATGACTTCTTAGTAGTCGGAAAGCATTGTTTCACAGACGTTAAAGCGACGCTATTTCTCAAAAAAATTGTATGATTTTGGAACCAAACGTGCTTTCACTTTTCTTCCCAAACGATCGTTCAGAATGGTTTTCACTGATCCTTCCGATATTCCAACGATATCAGTAAGATCTCTGACACTTAATCGTCCATTCTCGAGCATCAATTCCTTTATTTTATTGACGTGTTGATCATAATTTGATGTTGTTGTTCCGGACGTGGTTCGTCGTCGACGCGTTCTCGACCCTCTTTGTACTAATTTGTACTAATCAAAAACACTTTCATGCGACAAAAAACTATCACCAAAGGCCTGCTCCAACATTCTGAATATTTCGGCAACAGAAATTTGATTCCGCACATGCAAATTTAATGGAACTACTTCACTGAAGCTTGATCAGCGCTGGGACACTACTGGTACATGCGCTGTCAAAAGCCTTTTGACCCAAAATAGATGGCAAAAGATCAAGTTATCTCTTTGTCCTAAAAGGCTATCCTCTGCTTAGTAGTGGGGCTTTTAAGGGGTTAGGTGGGTTTCCGACGTGCAAAAAAAGGTATTTTTAGGATTTTTTTTTATGTAAACAATCTATATTTCAAAAATATAATAAAGCATATCGAGGCTACATATTTGGACATTGTGTCCGGAGATTTTGATATAAAAATATCCTTGGCTGTCTCACAAAAAAATGCTCTCGCTGTGGACAGCATAACTTATTATTGGTTCATTTAATATTAAAAATCCAAAAGTATTCCGTTAGTATATACATAAGTATATATATCAATCTCGTTTTTAAATGAAGGAAATAAAAAAAAAATAAAATTTTAATCTTTTCTGAGAATTTGAACAAAAAATCTAATTTTTTGGTCAAATTTTCGCCATTTATTGGCTTAAAAAAATAAGTTGTAATGAAAAAAGTCCTTCGTTTAATAGCTAGATAATTTAAATTATAAAAAAATTAAGATAATGAAGAATTCAAAGTAAATCGGTCCATAACTTTTCGAGAAATCGTGTCCACCGACTTCAAAAATGGAGTTTTGAACAAGAGTCGATGCGCTACACGGTCGTGGCCTGATGGCTTATCTCTTAGAATTTTAGAATATTTGAAACATATTGTACTATTTAATAAGACAAAAAAAAAACTATTTTTCGAAACCCACCTAACCCCTTAACGTGCCGAGCCATTGCTCTATTTTGCGTCCACGCAGTAAGGCTGGGAATCCTACCAGACACGATCTACAGAAACTGCATGGAAGAAGATGAGGTGCAAACGACTCAACACTTCCTGCTTGACTGTCTCCCGTTTGGGAGATCAAGACTTAAGGGGGTATTCTTGTCTAGGATTTTGAAAAAATCTATTTCTTGTTTTTGCATATTTTGAAAGTTTTGACTTTCAAAAATATGACCTTGGAAGGATTTTTCAAAATTCGACTTACTTTCGGAGATACAGCCGATTTTGTGACGTGGCGTCCGTGTTCACTAGGATTGTCTCCTAAACTTTAAATGCGTTTTTCTCAAAACTGACTTTTTCGGAATTTCTGGTTCTACTGGACCGATTTACTAGAAATTTTTATAGAGTCTTCTTTATAGGCTTGTCTATGGTTGGAACTAGCCCCATCTCCAAATTTTTGTTTTTATTATGTTTAAAAAATTCGAAATAGTCAGAAAAAGTAATCCAAAACAAGTAAGGAAGGGCTAAGTTCGGGTGTCACCGAACATTTTATACTCTCGTATGATAAAGTGATAATCGAGATTTCATTATACGTCATTTACATATTTTTCAAATACCGTATTTTTGTAAAGTTTTATTCCGCTATCATCATTGGTTCCTAATGTACATATGTATATGTATATTATACAGTGAAGGCATCAGATGGAATTCAAAATAGCGTTATATTGGAAGAAGGCGTGGTTGAAAACCGATATGGGTGAATATTTTGTACATGTCATCAGGGTGTTAAGAAAATATTACCTACCGAATTTCATTGAAATCGGTCGAGTAGTTCCCGAGATATGGTTTTTGGTCCATAAGTGGGCGACGCCACGCCCATTTTCAATTTAAAAAAAAAGCCTGGGTGCAGCTTCTTTCTGCCATTTCTTTCGTAAAATTTAGTGTTTCTGACGTTTTTTGTTAGTCCGTTAACGCACTTTTAGTGATTTTCAACATAACCTTTGTATGGGAGGTGGGCGTGGTTATTATCCGATTTCATCCATTTTTGAACTGTATATGGAAATGCCTGAAGAAAACGACTCTGTAGAGTTTGTTTGACATAGCTATAGTAGTTTCCGCGATACGTACAAAAAAAATTACGTCAAAATATGCCCCTCTCTAATGCGATCCTTTGTGCCAAATTTCACTTTAATATCTTTATTTATGGCTTAGTTATGACACTTTATAGATTTTCGGTTTCCGCCATTTTGTGGGCGTGGCAGTAGGCCGATTTTGCCCATCTTCGAACTTAACCTTCTTATGGAGCCAAGAAATACGTGTACCAAGTTTCATCATGATATCTCAATTTTTACTCAAGTTACAGCTTGCACGGACGGACGGACGAACAGACGGACGGACGGACAGACAGACATCCGGATTTCGACTCTACTCGTCACCCTGATCACTTTGGTATATATAACCCTATATCTGACTCTTTTAGTTTTAGGACTTGCAAACAACCGTTATGTGAACAAAACTATAATACTCTCCTTAGCAACATTGTTGCGAGAGTATAAAAACTTTTTTTCATGCAGTCGCCATTTGGTGAAAAAAATTTTTTCCCACTTTTTCGTAGTTCCATTATTCTAGATTAATAACCTTTTTTTTTGTTTCAGCTAACTAGGAGGGTTGAAATTATGGGTATGGTCACGTGCAAATTTTTAGAGACCCCCCACTTCGTCAGCTCATAATTTCTGAATTTTTTTTTTCCTTTTTTTAGTTTTTAATTTTTTTCTGTACTCTTCTAAAATTAACAAATAAGTAATAAAAAAATGGATAGTAAAAATATTAATTGCCTTTTTTTACGGCTCTTTAAAAATTACCTGAAATTCATGCTTCTAGACCAGAATACCCCCTTAAACACTTGGGTGCACATACCTTCGAACATCCCCCCGAATTGGCGGGGGTGAAAATTAAATGCCTGCGCAAGTTTGTATTGGCTACTAAGCGTTTTGCTAATTTATAGTTCGAACACAGGAGTTCTACTTTTATAATACATCACAAAAGACTACATATAGTAGTCCATGTGCGATCTTTTGATCAGCCACCTAACCTAACTTTGTTGAATAATTTCACTCATGGTACAAATCGCCGAATGCACTTTATGTCCTACAGAAAAATAATCTGTTAAGAATACATAAATTATTATTCTGATGTAACATTTCGCACAGATATCACTGACAGTCATAGCAACCTAGAAAAAAAATATTTCGACGAATGAGTTTTCGCGCGAAATTTCAATTAAAAGGTCTTACTATTTTTGTCCAAAGAAATTCTTATTGTTATATATTTTTTATAGCGAACGGAACTTTGATGCAAAAAACTGAACACTTACCACTGCCAGAATATTTTTCTTACTTGTTTGAATAGATAAACACTATACATACAAGCACCGTAATGGTAAGAAGCTCATTTACATATCTACTTACTTGTATGTACATTACTTACATACTATATATGTATATAAGTATATCCAACTACAAATACAATTCAACCGAAAGCAAGAGTGGTGACGTCTACTATTGTTATTGTAATAATATTATACGTAATATATCAATACCGAAATTATGCATTATTTTATTGTAGCACTGCCGCATACACATACATACATAAGTGCAAAATCAACAACGATTTTCCAATAGCACACAAACACACACACATTCAAACGAATTATGACCAAATGAGTTTTCCATGTCTTTCTCAATGACCAACCGCACAAAAAGGCAAAATGAGATCGTTATCCCGCCTAGGCGACATTTATTATGAATTTACCGTTATTCATTCACTCATTTAAACAATCAATATACCAAATAATGCAGTCTTCATGCACGAAATGTCGGCTATGAGCAAGAGTAATGTTTTATAGACTTTTAGTTCATCGCAGCAAAGCGAGCGTGCGAAAACGAAGTTAAGAAGAATAACGGTTATTCGAATAAATAAAATAAACGAAAAAAAATTAAGAAACGGCGCAAAATGCATAAAATGTGCAGAAAAAAAATTACTTAAACCTGTGCATAATATATTTTATTTTTAATACCAAAAAAAATACAATAACAACAACAATATACGAATGGCTATGTTATGGATGGAAACATATCTCTTCTATTGTTCGGTGCGCCTAGGTCTGCTTGTGGTGGTAGTACTCAGCTTTGTGAGTAAATTTCCAACAAATCGAAGGACATGTGTTTACATTATATAAATTAACGCATGTAATATAACTAAATTTGTTTTTCGTAGATGCAAGTATTTATACCAACAGTTTTGCTGCTTTCTATGGGCATGGAGATAGTGAATCCAATCATGAAGCTTTTCAGAGACGATGAGCAATTTGGCAAAAATATTTACATATTGAAAATTTTAAACTGGATAGATAACCGTAAGTGAGAAAGGATAAAAAGCAATGTTTATAAAATCACAGTTAGTTTCAAGCTCAGCTGAAATTTTGACTCATTCGGAGGTTTGCTCTACGGTTTCATCGCTTTCAATGCAACTCCTGAAAGAAGAGACATCCGATAGACTTTCAACTGACAAACCCGGAATCACCACACTGTAAATTCTGGGTTTTTAAAGGGTGATCCATTTCGAGGTTCCCTACCCGAAAATCACAGAAACTTCAAATTTAATGCAGAAAGTTTATTATCATTCGATAGAACATACATTGGCATTTATTTTTTAAATATTTTCTCTTTCAAACGTTGGCCGCGACTATGTCTCAGATGATTCATGCGTCGTGTCCAATTGTTGTCGACTCGTTGAAGCATTTCGAAGGGTTACAGGCGAATGGCATGCGCTTCAAGGCCAGAATGAAAGCGGGATTGTCCGCATAGACTTTAAACATTACATATCCAAACAAGAAGAAATCTAACGGTGTGATATTATACGATCTTGGTGGAAAATCGACCGGCTCAAAACTTATCTTCTAAAGGAGGTCCTATCTTAATAAATTGTCTTTTTGAAACCAAATAGTTGGTTAACATGACGCGATAATGGTCACCATTGACGGTGAGGTTCTCACCGGCATCATTTGTTATGTGGACCTATGGTTCGACCGGCTCATAAACCACACCAAACCGTTGTTTTTTTCTGAATGAAATGGCAGCTCTTGAATCTCTTCAGGTTGCTCTTCGTTCCAAATGCGGTATTTTTGCTTTCGGTGGAAAAAATTTGACTCGACAAATCGTTCTATATGTCAGTCCGTGTTGCTTCGAACGACACCTATTCGACCCTCACTCTCGATTACGACGTGGTCTATTCCATCGAGTGCTGGGTCTCAAGATGGGAAGGTTTTTTTTTTTAATGTAAAGCACAATCGATACAATTAAGTTCTAAATATAACATCATTCAAATGGCCTCCACGACTTCTTTTGCAGGAACGAATTTAATGAACAAAATTTTCGAGAACTTTTTCCACAAAATCAGGTCATGTGTCATGAATAGCATGTTCAATATAGCCTTTTAAGGCCTGAAGAGAGTCCCCAAAAAAGTGGTCCAATGGTGTCAAATCCCAACTTCTTGAAGGCCATTCAATGTCACAATTTCTGGAAATAATCGAATCTTCAAACCTTTCTCGCAATAATTCGGTTGTTGTACGTGCTGTGTGGCACGTAGTTTCGTCTTATTGGAACCAAATGTGGTGAAGATCAACTTCTTCCAATTGCGGTCATAAAAAGTTGGATGTCAGCGATGTATGTATGTATACCGCTCTCCATTGACAGTAACGGCATCACCAGCTTCATTTCGATGATTCCACCAGACCAAACACCGCACCAAACTGTCAATTTAGGTGGATGTAATAGTTTTTCTTGAATAATAATTATGAATTTTGTTCGTACCAAAAGTGACAGTTTTTTTTATTTACCGCATCACTCAGATTAAAGTGAGTCTCAGTTTTCTTAAGAAAATCGTTATCGTTTTCAAATTGTTCCAAAAACAAAAATTAACGTCGTTTACGGTGGTCCAATTGCTTCAGTTCTTGAGTAAAAACAATTGTATGCGGATGCAAGCCCAAATCCTTTCGCAGAACCCGCATATGACATTTAGAAATCATACCAACCTTGTTGGGAAACCCGGTAGTAAAGACTGAGTAATATTGCTATATGTCAATTTGGGTTTAAAGTGATCAAAACATCTTCTATCTCAATCCTTCAGCTATTCAAGTTAACTAATCGTAATTCAAATAAAACGTCTAAAGAGATTTGCGATGAGTTTATAGCTCTTTGTTCACTTATAGTTTCCATTGGATGGCTGATTTTCCAAGATAGCCGAGGATTACACTTAGAATGTCATATCAAAATTTTTTTGAAGCCAGAAAAAATTTCCGTGCTAGGATGTTAACTCTCTTTAAAGTACGTTGAACGTATACAAAATCTGTTAAGCTCCTTGAATGCTATTTCCGCTATTTCACCTCGATATCGAAAAGTAAGAGATCGGAGGTATCTTAGGCTTGCTCTAGCAAAAGTGAGACATTCGAAAAGGAAGTTGTAAGGTAACTATATCTCATCTTCATCCAGCAGCTTATGAAAATGAAAAATTACTACATGAGTCTAGTAGTTTCCACTTAGAACTCCTACAACTATTGAAATATCAACTTTGCGAAAGACGGGGAGCCCACTCGATAACTCAATGATAGAGATAAGGAATATTGACATCCCTTCGTTAGTATCGAGCATACAGTCAATGCGCTTGATCAATATCGATCATACCATCAGAGTGGATAGTCAGCATTCTGCAGAAGACTGCGCACTGGAGCCATGGATCGCCTGCCATCTTAGCGGTAGCCACTTTTATGAAGACGCTGCACCACCAACAAGAGTTTTCTTACTTACAGGGCCCTAGTATGAGTTGTTGAAAACTTCAAGCACATTGAAGATTTCTTCGAAGTATTTTTCTACTCGATAAAGAAGGATCTCGCATTTCTCTGCTGATAGCTCATTGCATACTTTCAGAGGTTGATACCGACTCGGAAGAGTCCATTCCTGCTCGGGCTTTGTGTTGTAATCCAAGAAACCTGCAAGTTCCAGGTTTTGTCTTCCTCTTCATCAGATATTGCCAGCGTCCATTCCTCTGCACCATATAACAGGACGAGGATTGTGAGTAACTTGTGGAGTTTGGTCTTTGTTCGTCGAGTCAGAACTTTACTTCTCAATTGCCTGCTCAGTTCGAAGTAGCACCTATTGACAAGAGTTATTCTGCGTTAGATTTAGAGACTAACGTTGTTGTTGGTGTTAATGATGATAGTTAAAATTACGTAATTATCTACGACTTCGAAGTTATGACTGTCACTATACAATACTGAGACATAGGAGCCAAGCCGCGAGTGCGACGACTGTTAGTTTGAGGAGAGGAGTTATTCGTCTTTCGCTCGTTCACTACCAAACCCATTTGCTTCGCTTCCTTATCCTGTCTGAAGAAAGCAAAACTAACAGTGCGATGATATCAATATAATATCAATATCTTTGGTAACGCCAGCAGCTGTACACTCTTACAGAAGATTGTACCTTCTCGATTCCGTTCGGCAACTCGAATTATTTTCTCCAGGAGTAGATTGAAGTCGCCTTGTCTGAATAATGTAGACATTTTTTTAACGATATTGGTTTCATCGGTCGATAACGATAAGCTCTTATTTGTAAATTATCCTTTTATATTTAACCAATAACATAGCAACAATTCAAATTTACTTTTCACTCAGATGTTCAAGGTTTCATTGCTTTCTTTGTGACCCTGATGGTCTTCTACTTGACTGGTTGCGGCTTGGCGATATTCGGAGCGTTGAAGGTAAGAGTCGATATCATATAATACTTGTATATATAATACTAATCTTTTCCTCACATGGCAGCTTAAAAAATGGTTTCTGCTTCCTTTTATTATTGCTGACTTTTTACGTGTGATCACCGGCTTTGCCTCACATATTATATTCATGATAATTTTGAAAAAGAAACTCAATTTGGGATTTCTGATAGTTGTCACTTTAGCTGGTGGCTTTATAATCTGTAAGTAAAGTAACGGCAACTTTATGTGTTTAAGTATTCTCAGATTTCTTTACTTTTACAGTATACCTCGGCTACAATTGGGCCACGAGTGTTGCGCTCTTTCAAATCATCGAACTCATACACACTGAACGCTATCGCAAGCTCTACGGGGATGATCCCTTCCATCCACAATTACCACCAAACTATACTTACGCCTCACTACTACCGGCACCGCAGGGTTACGGTACAGTGGAGAATGTACGTGTGCTGGTCACACCACGTAGCGGCGATGTTGACGAGCAAAAACTGCGTCAAACTCAACGTGAACCGGTGAACGCCGCCGAAATGCCAGTGATTGCTGTTTTGCCAGCGAATTATAATAATAGTAATGCACGAGTTGTACAAAATAAGCAGCTAAGGAAGCTACAACAACAACCATATAGTTCCTACGAAGAGCAACAGAATGATTACAATGCCGACTTCGGCAATTGGCAATGGTCCGAGTTGATGGTTGGCAGGCAACGCAAGGCGATGATTAGGCGCAACTGGTGAAATGAGAAATAGGGACTATGAGTGGGATAGAGAGAAAGAGGAAAGGAAAGTTCAAGAGAGAAACCCACAAGAGAGAATAAAAAAGAAAAAGAGAAACTGGAGTACAAACATCACTGGCAAATACAGTGTTTATTCCTTTGACTTTTGAATAACTGTAGAGCGGTTAAGGCTTAAAGAAAATATAATAATATTTAATATCAGAAATAAGTTTGTTGTTCATTACTTAAAAGGAATTACCATTCCTTGGTATTATTTCTAAGCAAAAATGCATACAAAAAGAACAACCTGAAGTACATAGATTAGTGATCAGCGGTATTTTTATAATTGTAATTTCATAAAGTGATTCTTGTAAGGACCATATTGACAAACATAGTTATACCACCTAACTTCCAATTGAAAAGCTCGCTCTTTAGAAAACGTTTTTTCACAGGAGGACAACGAAATGTTATTATTTGGTTATTAATTTAATTTTCATTGCTATCACAATTCAACAACAAAGAAATAGTTCTCTTCAAAGATGTATTTTTGACATAAGACAGCACTTTCCATTCTTTCCCTATCAGGCCCCCAGCCAGACAACTCCAAAAGCCGCCACTTTTTCCGTAAATCAAACTTGTTCAGTTCAGAAGGCGTCATGAGTATGTTACATAATGGATTTTTTATGAAAAGATCCCAATAGTACGTCAACACTGTTAAACTCACTGCTCTCCAGCAAGCTTTATTGTCTATTTAGTTGCGTAACTCTATATAAGTTCCCTTACCTTCGGTGTTTTTTAAACACGTTGTTTTCAAGAAATAAAATGTTATGACCAAGAATTCAGCTTTATTATAAAAATAAGAGTTGCTTTTATGTTTTACTGATAATTTCAGGACCGTCGCGGCTGACTCTAAATAGTTCCAGACCCAAATTTCCACCACTTTCTGCAGCATTTGGGGCTAGTATGTGTCAGCAATTATGCGACGAATATTCCATCAGGTGACTGTATACCATGATCGTAAGGCCTATTGTAATATAATAATTACGTCTCAACAAATGATGGTCTTGAGAGAAGATACATCACTGGCCCTTCTTCCAAGTGGCGGAGCTACGAAGAGGCTAAACTTCACAAAAAAGTTTAAAGTTACTCTCGCCGGTAAAGGAGACTACACTCTACACTTCTACACTCGACCTACAACTGAGGGGCAACAGTATACAAACGGCTCGAAAACACCAGAAGGCATTGGAGCAGGCATTGCGGAACCGGACACCAAACTATCCATGCCAATTGGATGTTTTCCGAGCATCTGTCAAGCAGAAGTCTTTTCTCCAAGTCGGTGTGTGGTATTAAAAGTGATCTCGGCTTATGAAGTCAAATCGCTATTAGTGGAGAAGTGTAAAGGAAGGCTGAACCGCCTATTAGTTTGTAAACGTATACACCTGATCTGGGTACCGGGGCATAAAGGGGTAGCCGGAAATGAGCTGATCGACGAACTAGACCGCTTTGCGGCGGCTTTAAGGCTGATGGAACCAAAACCATGCATTGCGGTGGGGTCTTACATCATAAAGGGGCTACTCCGAACGGAGAGAGAGTTGGGAGAGAACGGCACTGGCAGCAGGCAGCAGGAGCG
Organism: Bactrocera tryoni; assembly: GCF_016617805.1. Taxonomy (NCBI): domain Eukaryota; kingdom Metazoa; phylum Arthropoda; class Insecta; order Diptera; family Tephritidae; genus Bactrocera; species Bactrocera tryoni. Next base: position 63,994,009 of record NC_052500.1, on the reverse strand, counting down.
CGCCCAACAAGTAGTTAGTGGGAGATTACAACCTCACAAGGATAAGAGAAATAATTAACATCCCCCGAGATAAATTCCGTTTCTTTGTCGCTCTCTGCAGGGCCAAGAAACTCTTGCCCAACATGGGAATAGCCTGTTGTGCAAATTGCGGGTTTTGCGACATGGAACCGGAAACCCCAGAACACATGATTCTAGATTGCCCAGCAATTTGTAGAAGCAGACTTAATGCCCTTGACCCACCTACGTGGACAGGAATCATATCGCCTCCATCGCGCACAGCAAACTCCTGCAATTGTTCAGAGCTCTGCACCTTTGTGACCATAAGTGATATAGGAGAGGGTACTAATAGACCATAGGTCGCAGTGAAAAATTTCAATTAATATCTATCTTTCTATCTATACCATATTCTCTTCCAAGGCTTCAATCATATCTGTCTTATCTGCTTAGACAACGACTCCAAATAGCCCCAGAATTAATACACTTTAACATTGTCCAAATTCGGATACGCAATACTCATTAGCATTCCCCATTGACTGTAACATTATGGTCGGCTACATTTTTGATACGATGAAACCGAATCATTATATCTTTTTTTGTGTAATAAATTTGCACGACTTGCAAACTTTTTGCCGAAGTAAGTATTATGAAATGGCAATCAAAGTCCTCTCTCGACGAACAAAAACCAAACTCTATAAGTCACTCATAACTCCCGTCCTGCTATATGGTGCAGAGGCTTGGACAACAACTGATGAGTTGGCCACGGCGAATATCGCATTCGATGGAACGATGAGCTGTATGAGATATATGACGACATTAACATAGTTCAGCGAATTGAAAGACAACGGCTACACTGGCTAGGTCATGTTGTCCGAATGGACGAAAACAATCCAGTTCTGAAAGTATTCGACGCAGTACCCGCCGAGGGAAGCAGAGGATGAGGATGACCTCCACTCTGTTGGAAGGACCAGCTGGAGAAGGACTTGGCTACGCTTGGAATATCCAATTGGCGCCACATAGCGAAAAGAAGAAACGATTGGCGCGCTGTTGTTAACTGGGCTATAATCGCGTAAGCGGTGTCTACGCCAATTAAGAAGAAGAAGAAGAATCAAAGTTGGTTTTATACTCTAGTAATATCTGTCAAAAATACCAACTTCGAAAAGAGTATTGCCTGATTGAAAACAAGATGTTTAAAAACACACTTGTCGTTTTTTTCAAAATTCTCAGTCTACATACTTACTATGTTCGGGAGAACTAATTACCAATTCAAGCATTGATAGACGATATCCAATATATTTTATATTACAAAACTGTTTGATTTTACTTATTTCTATGAAAATATATTTTTCTTATGATCTTCAATGGAAGATGGGAAGTCCAATATTTTAGGAAAGTTTTATTTCGAAATACTTATTTCTAGATTAGAATGATTTACTACAAAAACGAATACTAAATAAATTAACTTAAATTATTAATTATAAACGGTTAAACTTAACTATATATTCATATATCCGCTAATATCACGTGAAACATTTCTTATTGGTTCCAAATAAAATTCGATACTCTGGCTGAATAACTTGTTTGATAAGCTTATTCGTGGCTGGCACAAAGCTGAGACGTGGCGAATTTTTGTCAAAATATTTAATGCCTGGTGAATGCACCAAAAAAGCCGGATGTAACACAAAGTAGTCATATTTCAGCAAGCACATAGCGTAGCCCTGTAAAAAATGATTTAAAATATGTAAATATACTTTTTAGTAAATTTACGAAACATTTCTGAGTATAGCAAATGGTTTATTGGACGAAGTTTATAAATATGAAGTCAAGATTAAATAACGTGAAAAAACCATAGTTATTATGATCCTTTTAATAGAAACATATTAGTCTTCTTGGTCCCTTATTTAAGAGAGATCCAAAAAATTTACAGAATAATGCCCACAATTTCAGAGAACCACGACCGTTGGTATACGACTCACATAGACCCAGCACTCCGATAAATGCCTGTATCCTACTGGGTACTATAGAGGTGATGTGATCGCTATTTCTTAACTATGCCGCACCAATATGGTCGCCTGGATGCAGTGAAACACAGACGAGGAAGCTACAAATATATCATAACACTGCACTTCGGACGACGACAGGATATCTCTTGTTGTCTCCCATCCAACACCTATACAGTGAGCCTATATGTTCCCAGTTAAGGAGTATAATGAACTCCTCTCCAAACAGTTTCTGCTGGGGTGCTTTCACAAAAATCATCCCTGCAGTCAACTACTTGAAGCAGAACCGCCTCCTAGGAGCGTCAAGAGGTTCTTCCTTAACTAAGTTCACGCCATAAAACAATGCGCCGAGCAGACATGGCTCGCAACAAACTTCAGACATGCACTGACTGCCATTCATCGGGCAGGCATTAACACCTTCACCGACTTTCTTTCAGTAAATGGTGTACTTGGCGTCAAACCACCACCCATTGCAGACGAAGGGCTCGAGTTGCTGCGAGAATCGAGAGTGACCCTTGCGCAACTTCGTTCTGGATACTGACGCAGGTTAAACTTCTACTTAAACAGAATAGACCTTGGCATATCAAACATTTGTCCAGCGTTCATTGAAACCCCACATGACTCTAGCCACCTCTTTATGTTTTAAACCTAGTATGTTTGTGACCAATTATTAGCAATTTTATTTGGTGCATTCCTGAGTGTTGTTGACAATACTTTTCCTTACACACACACATCCTCTTTTATGGTATGGGAACCAATCGCAATGCAAGTTTCGGGTTCTAATGTTCTAGTAGCGACTGCAGAGCAGGAAAGCTCATGAGTCAGTTCAATCCCAGCTACTTTTTTGTGACCTGAGTTTCAGATGATATGCACTTGGTAGGTCAGACGTGGACTCCGTTATTACTTACTGGGTAGCTTTAAACTTCTTTGTCAAGTTTACCTTTTCGATAATGCTGTGCCTCGGGAGAATAACCAATGGTGTCTCTTCCATACCCTTCTGCTGTCATTTGAAGCATTGAAGTTTTAGCTTTTTGCTTGATTATCAAGTACAGTGGTGTGAGTCCCAGCATGACTCGAAGTGCTGCCCAGTCTCGGATAAGTCTTTACAGTTTCGATAGTATTAATACCAAAATTTTTCGATGCCAATTCCCTGCTTTATATATAACAGTCGGAGAGCAGTAAGAGTGCATCATTCAGATCTTTCAAATTATCAAAGGCAGCCCAGTGCAGAACAATTGAAAACCGCACGACTCAAGTTTTTGTTATAGTGTCCCATTTTTGTTTTTAAAACCTAAAACTATCAAAGCCCGCAAAGATGAAGCTAAGCTATGGTGTAGCGTTTGGTTTTTTAAAGAAAGCATAGAGTTGGTCCAGAGCTATTAAATCCCACACAGACGAAACCAACAACTAAAACGGTAAAAAATGTCCTTTTTCACAGAAATACTTTTTATTCTTACTGAAATCCAAAACATTATGTTGCGTTCTAGTCCTCTAAATAACAACATAAGAACTCTTAAATTACATGGTGTGAAGATTTCTAGTTTTAAAATCGTATGTTGTTGTTCTTGTTCTAGCGGCAGAAGATGACAGTCCTGCGGGTCCATTGCAGTTTCGTAGACCCGACTGTCGGGAGAACGGTTTTCAAATCGTATCCTTATCTTTGCTTTCAAACCCCGTTAAAAATTGTCTGGTCTTCACGAAACAGATAAAAAACAAATCTTTGGATATTCAACGCGACGTTTCGAATAGGTTTTACCAGAAACGTCTTACAATAAGAAGCTTGCCATAAAAAAAAATATTACACTAATTTTTCAAAACAATTTCAATAAACCTAACTCATCTTCTAAATAATTTCATATCACATAGTAGATCTGAGTTTTGCTGTTTGTCACAGTTAGATTCCTAGTCATATGATTCGTGATTACCACTCTATAGCTCTGAAAATTTGTAAGCTCATAACATGAACTTGTCTACAAAATTTCAATGAAAGATATTTGAAGAACTCACCTGTATCCGCTTATTCGACTGTCCCTCCCACGTGACACGCTCATCGAATATTGGTTCCTGATTATCACTAATGTAGAATGGCTCCCAATAATGGAATTTACCTTCACGTTTTGTTACCGAAAAGAGCGACAACTCATTGGTATCCGAGGCATTAACCCATTCATTATGTTTCGGCACTAAATGGCAATTCTTACAGATTTTCGAATGAAATGGTATCGCTTTATGTGTTCGTAACATTTCAACTAATTGTGTTTTGGTTTCAGGTACTTGACTATCCTTAGTTACTTCGAAAACAGGTATGGTGAAGACACTGTGAAATTGAGATAAAAAGTAAGTATTTTTATAGCACTTCTTTTGAATAAGTACCATTCATTAGCAACAAGCTTACCGCAGTTCTTTATTATCCAAATACACACTACGATTCCGCTCCACCATCTCGAGAAATAATCGCGGCAAATCCGGCATTGGATACAATTCAATATCTGATGCAAATATAAAATATGTATTGACCGATTTACGTGCAATATTGCGTCCAACATTTATTGGATAAGTCATATTGTGCTCCGTTTTATACATTGTATTGCGATCGACATCCATATAAGGCGGCACTGCCTCACAGTCATATGGCCATAAGAGCGCCTCTTTTTCGGTCAATGGTGCATATTCGGGCATATCCGTTGGTGGGAAATATATATGGAAGGTGACATAATCACGTATATATTGACTCTCACGCAGACAATTACGCACAAATTGTATGGAACTTAGTGTGGCATTGAAATCATAACCCGGCGAGAATATGGCGAAGCTGATTGGCGCTTGCCAACTGTGGAAAGAAATGAAAATTTGATAAAATAAATATGGGCAGATCTTACGGCATCAGATTTGAATAATATTGTGTATCTACTTTGGAATACAATTAAAGAAATATTTCACTTATTCGCACAGCCATGGAGAATAAGTCGTTGATGGTCGAGAGGTTTGTTTTTGGACATTATCTAACTTTTTCGTAGCTGAGCGCTAAGTATTTTGAGATGCACAAAAACTATCTCCTTTCGCATTTAGTTCTTTTTAAAACTTACACTTAATATCAAGATCTTGGAAATCGCTTAGATATGGATTCAAGTTTGTGGATGATCTTCAGAACCAACTCAGTGGTAGGAAGTTCTTTTGGTTAAGTTAGGTTAGGTTAATCTGGTGGGGCAATAAGCCACGCATAGGCCAGTTTGGTCCAGATGGAGTTCAGTTGCTAAGTCCAAGAGGAGTAGTCACATTTAGAATATCTGCTTGACGCGAATTTTAAGAGACTCCTGGAACCTCTGAACACTTTCCATTAACTTTCGGTAGATGGATTTCCGTACGCCTGTCTGCCATACTACTGCACCGTAGAGCCGAATCGATCTTACAATAGCTGTGTAGCACCAGTGCGTGACAAAGGAAGAGTGCCCCCACGTTGTACCGAGCATCTTCCTACACGCATATAAAGTATTGCTAGCTTTTCTCACTGTTGTGCTTCCACAGCAGCTTACTGTCCAAGGCTACCCAGGTACTTGATGTGGCCATTGAGAGAGAATTGTGTCCCAATTATCGAAAGAAACATCCATAGAGTAATTTTGTGGTTTCTTGTGAACACAAATAGATCCGTTTTCTCCGGGTTCACCCCAGACCACCTTGTGCTGCCCAATTCTCGAAGGCATTTAGAGTAGTGGTCATAATACTGCTAATATTCTGTTGAAACCTACCCGTTATTAAGATGGCAATGTGGTACGCATATGAAACTATATTAGAGGCTTTGGCTTTCAAGGTTTTTAACAGTTTATTCAGCACTAATGCTCATAACGACATTTTAGCGTCATTCCATTCTGCTCTTATTCGTCTAGAGGTCAAAAGACTTCTGATCCAACGTTGTATAGCAGGATAAACACCTATTGACTGGAACTATTCAAAATAGATTCTGTAAAGACGATGTTGAATGCTCCATGAATGCCCAGGATTGCTCCAAGAGCGTATTCTTATATTCAAGAGCCATGGATTGCAGTTTTTACTGATCTGTCCAATGTCCAATGAGCGGATTGGATACAAATGAATGTGAATGGGACATAAGAGAGTTCAGAAAATGTGAATCTATAAAATTGAAACTTTGGTGTGGATTAAAATTAGTACGTATTACTTTAAGGCTGAATATTTTAGCCTTAAACTCATTTCATAAGAGGAAAGTATAGATCATAAATATGCATGGAAACTTGATTTAAATCCAAGAGAAAAGAATGTTTGGTATTTACATGTGGTAGAAGTCCGACTAAAAACATGAAAAGTATATAATATAAGCAAGAATGAAAACTTGACTTTAGCCTAAAAGAAATATATGTTTGAGTCATATATTAGAAAAATTATCGACCAAACAGAGGAAAAGGTAATTGATTTCAAATTTTTAACCTTTTAAGTATACGAGTACATATCGGTAGGTATACCCAGCTTCATAACCAAGCCACTACACTTACCGTTCCGTTAAGAATGGCAAACTATCGAAGAACGTGTAATCACCATTCGTAGTCAATGTAATTGTGTCGGCACAACCAACCGATGTGCTAATCGTGCCACGTATATAATTGCGCAACAGCCAATAATTTCCATATTGTATCTTCTCCAACCTCAACTGCCGATCGTTGCATTTTAGTAATTTCTTCAAACGTTGTCCCAATGTCGGTGGTGCTTCGGTTAATATTTTCACTTCGCGACTGTCCTTCGGTTCAATTAATTTACGCCGTTGCAATTCTTTCTCGAAAAGTTCATCGCCGAAAAAAACTTCAACAGGAGCAGGTACGGCTTCTTCGACATTAATGTTTCTCATATCTTTTGATATGACGCCCTCTTGTATGGCAACGCTGGCACGAAAAGCATGTTGCATAAATACGAAGAACCCACAAAGGATGAACAGGGATAGTATCAGCACGGGAAAGTCACGTTTTAGCATTTTGGCATAGGTGCTGATGTATAGCATTGAAGGTGGTTTTGCAGCGTTATACAATTTTTAACCGCTATTCTAGTTTTTTGAGCATTACACCTATAATTAATATAGAAATTTATGAAAAATTTTTTTTTTTCAAAGAGTAAAGTGTTCAATTTTGGATATAATATTTATCTAATAGAAAATGAATACTAAAAATTAATTTTCTATATATGCATACATAGAGTTGCCATTTGTTAGTTAGAATTTAAAATTGTATTATATGCGAATTATTATCCGATTTCGTCCATTTTCGTACCAAATGTAGTCGAAATCGGTCGGTCGGTTTTTGAGATATGTGATTTCACCTAAAATTGGGTGATGCAGCACCCATCGTCCAAGTTTTACCCCAGCTCTAATAAAACCTTTTTTTTTTTTTTTCTCGGGTGTAAAATGGTATACCTCTGTCGTGTTTAGTTATTGTTTTATCGCGCTTTTAGTAGTTTTCAACAGTACCGTTATATGGGGAGTGGACGTGGTTATTTTCCAATTTCAACAATTTTCACCGTGTCGGTTAGGGTGCTTAAGGGATTTATCCTGAGTGAATTTTGCTATTGTAGCTTTAGTTTAGCTTTAGCCTACAGGTGCTTCTACCCACTGCGATCCTCTGTACCAAATTCGAGTTCTATAACTTATTTTAGTGCTTAGTTACGGCTCTTTATTTGTTTGCGGTGAATGACGTTTTGTGGGCTTGGCAGTGGTCTGATTACCCATCTACGAACTCTGCCTTACTTTTTTGAATGAAATTGTTCATCAGGATATTTTCATTTTTACTCAAGTTACAGTTCGCACTAACGAATGGATAGATAAAACTTCTTATTAACTTGATCATTTATATATATATATATAACCCTATATTTACTTGTATCTCGCTTCGTTTTAGGTGATACATACAATCGTAGGTGAGAAAAACTATTATACTCTGTTGCAACATATTGCAAGAGTATAAAAATGAACTATGTATTGTCAAATAACAAGGAAATAATTTATTAAATTTGTGACTAGTTACTATTTGCAACACAGTCTCTTCTTCTTCTTCTTTACTGGCAGAGAAACCGCTTATAGCCGAGTTTAACAACAACGCGTCAGTTATTTCTTCTTTTCGCAAAGTGGCAAGAGATATTCTGCGTTGGATTTCGAGACTGACGTTGTTGTTGGCGTTGATTCCAAGATAGACGAAATTATCTACAACTTCGAAGTTATGAATGTCAACAGTTACGTCAGAGCCTAGTCGCCAGTCCGACGACTGTTTGTTTGATAACAGGAGATATTTCGTCTTGACCTCGTTTACCACCAGACACAATTGCTGCGCTGCCTTATCCATTCTAAAGAAAGCAGAACTACAGGATCCGGCACTCGAAGTGTAATCAATTAAAAAAGCCATAAATTCGGATTGGAAAATTATTTTTTATTATCTTAAAGTACAAAATATGTGAAAATAATCATAAATTCAGGACCACCTTTTGCCTTAACTATGGCCTTGAGACGCTCATAAAACGAATCGCAAGCTGCCTGAATATGACTTGCTAATATTTTGGCACACTCACGGACAATGGCTTTCTTCAGCATCTCGAGACTGGTGCATCTTTTACTTCGGACCTTGCTCTCCAAAATGGCTCAGAGAGAATAATCCATTAGATTCACATCTGGTGAATTCGAGGGCCATTAGGTGGTCGTAATGAAGTTCGGAACGTTGTTTTTCAGCCATTCTTGGTTCACTCGCGCTTTATGTGACGGTGCTGAGTCTTGTTGAAACGTCCATGGCTTGCGACCGAAATGTTTGTTTGCCCACGGCTTCAAAGCAGCCTCCAGAACACTTTCCCGATAATATGTCGCATTTGCTTTGACGCCAGGCTCAATGAAAACAGTTGGAGAGCGCCCATCTGCGGTGACAGCAGCCGAAACCGTTATTTGTGGCGGGTGCTGCCTCCTGGTGGCCAAACGATGACTTAGATTCTCGTATGAATGGTCGGTCAAGTAAACCCTATCGTTTTGAGAGCTTACGAATTGCTCAATTGGAAAAATTTTTTCGTCAGAAAACACAATGTTCGGAATTTGACCGCTTTCGGCCAAGCGAAGCAACTGTCTTACTTGTTCCAGCTTTGGTGTGAGATCATGGGCCTTTTGGGACTTGTAAGGCTTGACCTTGAGCTCATTTTCAATATGCGTCGGATTCTGCGGGCTGATATTTTCAGTTCTTTAACCATTTGATTGGCATTTCGTCGTGGATTTCGCTCAAGTCGCTTCTTCACTGTCCGAACCATCTCACGTGACGTTGCAGTCTTTTGATTCCCACCTCCATGGCGTTTTGCGATGCAACCAGTATCATTGTAACGAGTGATGGTCCGATAAACAAAAACTTTATTTACATTAAGGTGTTTGAGCTCACGAACAATTGCTGGCTGTGATTTTCCACTTAAATATAAAGCAATCACACTAATACGTTTGAATTCCATCGCTGATCACTTTTTTTGCGTTCTCTTTTGGCAAAACGCTTTTGTACACTTGTAAACAATACTCCGAAGTGTCATTCAGCAAATTTATAAACAGCTGATTCCAGTGCGTCAGCTGCGCGAACGGCCTGAAGTTGATCACACTTTGAGTGCCGGACCCTGTAATAAAATCTAAGTTTTCAAATATAATTGAAGAGCGTTGCGAGCTTACAAACTTATTAAATAGCGGGAAGTATGATACTATATAAAGAATTTTTATTTTTGGGGAAAAAATTTAGTTACAATATGGAAACAGTTTTTATAAAAAATATTATAGTGTTGCCATACATCTGAAATTGATTCTGATAATAAAACAACCTTAAAGACAGCAACTTTAAGGTGAATATTTACGAATATTCGTTTCAAAATGGTCTAAAGCAATGCAAACAAAATTGTATACCCTGAACAGGGTATAATAAGTTCGTTTATAACAACCAAAAGCAAACATTAAAGACCCTGTAAAAGAAATTTAGCAATTAAAAACTTAACTATATTTAATAAAATAAAATAAAAATTTTCTTTAAAAAATTAACAAATTTAACTGATTTTCTTTTCCTCACATGTAACTAGTTTGCAATTAGTTCGTCGCTCATACCATGCTGTTTCGCAGTGTATCGTAAGTCGTGGATTCATAATAAAACTCAACTCTTGCTTGCATGGTATTGAGCAATGAAATTAATATAAGTTTTTATTTACTGCTTCGAGCTACTGTTGGCAATTAAACGAAAGATAAGTAACATTCGCTCGTGTGCAGTTTATCAACGAGTGAGCATGGGCGCTGTCACAAAAATATGTGTTATTTCCTATAACGGTACAATGTAATGCAACATTAGGTGGCGGTCATTGCCGCTGATAAATATTGAAAATTACTTTGAATAATTTTTTTCCATGCACACATTTTTATACCCTGTTGTGACAGATTTTCTTAACTTGAAAGTAGAAAAGTTAGCGAAAACACGCAAGGAAGATATGGGTTAATTATATTAATATATGATGTTGGTGCCAAAATGTCAAACATAAGATAAGATCTGCAGACGAAGTTTAATGATATAGAAATGTTTGAAAATGCTTAATATTTTTGCTTAATAAAGGGTGACCCATTTCGAGGTTCTTCACTTTTTTTAAGAAATAACACGAAAAATCTTTCTTTGGCATTTACTTTTTTAAGATTATCTCTTTCAAATGTTGGCCGTGGCTATGTCTCAGATGGTCTCGTTCTGTTTGAGACGGAATCGGCTAAATCGACTTAACTTGACTCCCTCAGCATTTATAATAGTTTCTCAAAAAAGTCTTGCGGTATTTTCGCTAGTTGGCGCTGAAAGCGTGTAGTTCTAGTTTTATTCGTCGCATCGGGTCATACTATACTTTTTTGCAAAGCTCATTTCACGCGCTAACACGTGTTTGAGAGAAAATACGGCATATTTTGATAAAGGCAAAAATGCATCTCAAGCCGCCAATAAAATTTGTGCAGTTTATGGACCCGATATAGTTTCCATTTCCACCGCACAACGATGGTTTCAACGAAGGCCTGTCATCGAAAATTGCGACAAAATCGCTGAATTGGTCCAAAGAGACCGGCATAGTAGCAGCCGTAGCATCGGTCAAAAGCTGGGCATGAGTCATCAAAAATTCATTTATATTTCAATAAAAATACCGCAAGACTTTTTTGACAACCATTATGTATACTTTATAGAGACTCCGACATATTCGTTTGCGTCATACTAATATAATAATGCAGGGAAAAGAATATGAAATGTCTATTTAAGATAGACAACGTCTTTTGCGCACTGTCAGAAGAACAAATAGTAAGTATCACTTAATTTTTTTTTAATTTCTTAAAGCTTAACGTATAATCCCAATGTCGGCGATAGCTCGTAAAATAGGCTTACCAAATCTTAGTTATGTTGGATAAGAGTGTACAGTTCTGGTACTTAAATAAAGTGATAATAATTTAATATACCACTGAATTCGCAGAAAAAATTATTAACCGCGTTGAATGTTCGTTTACTAATCATTTAAAAGAGAATGCTGCTAACCATACATATTATAAGCTACAATAACAGTTAATCTTTTAAAGCGTGATTAACAATGTTGCTCTCTAGCTATCACAAGTACCATAAGTGTACATATCTACATACATATACAAGAATAGCTCTCTCTGCAATACAAATGACGATAACTGAATTAGATATTTATAACTTTTTTGGTATGAAGACTAAATACGAGTTCATGTACAAGTTTTCACATTTTATTCTTAACATTTTGACTTTTTAGAAAATAAAATAGAATAAATCGCTTAGTAATGGAACAGAGCGTCGAAGACTTGAAAATTCTCATCATTTCAGTTGATTTTATTACGGAATAGTCAGAAGGTAGGCCGTAACCTTACTCGTCTCGAAGGTTTGACAGGTTTGAGGTTGACAATAAGGTGAAATCAGACAACTATCATGGAGGGGCACAAAGCACCCTGTGAAGGTCGGAAATTTATGATGTTCTCACCACAGTACGGAACGAATCCTTACCATTTTGGTTAATAGGTTAATGTGTCGGGTGTGAGGCGTGTCAGAAACGACTTCGCAGCTGAGGACCTTACACTCATCAAAGGCATCATTACTGCTGACGAGACCTAGGTTTATGAATATGATGTGGAAACTGTCCAAAAATCTAACTAATCTAGTCTAATCTAATCTAAATAAAAAATGTGCTGAAGGAAAAATGTGCCGCGGCTTTTAACAAGTATATAGAAAATTGGATTAATCCTTGGCAAGCTTTTATTGGCTCAGCACCCTATTTTGAAGGCTATAATATAGATTTGAATTGAAATAATAATACCAAAATGACTTCCATAATTCGAACTTCAATAACTCGAAGTTCTCTTAACTCCAACTATTAAATTGGGAGCAAAATTTCAAATTTCGTACACATTTTCTTCCACAAGATAAACTTTCTTAACTCGAATCTATTTATCTCTTCAAACGTTAATAGTTATTACAGATTATATTGAAGTAGAAGCTGAGATTTGCTCAGTCGGACTTATGAGACATGATATTGTAGAACCGAATATTTCAGGCCTAACTAATATGACTTCTAGCGCCATGGAAAACGAAATGCTCGAAGAAGAAATTTTTCAACTATCATCCAAAAATGATGTAAAGCAATTCTTTGCAATTTTAAATTCCTTTATAATTACGAATATTAATACAACCGGTGAACACTACAAAACACTAAACAGATTGAATGTCTTTTCACCGAAACCAACAAGCAAAAAATATATGTTGAGCCAAAAATTTCAAAACACTACTGTGGGCAAAAAGTAGTAAGACGTTTAAATTTACATTTCCCATGAAAACTCATTCGTCAAAATGTTTTTTCTAGGTTAGTATGACTGTCAGTGACAAATGTCACATCAAAATAATCATTAGTGTTTAGTATAGTACGATTGTCCTTCTGAAGTATGTACATAAAGTACATTCGGCGATTTTTACGATGAGTGAGATTATTCAATAAAGAAGTTCCATTAAATTTTGTGTGTGGAATCAAGTTTCTGGTGTCGAAAAGTGCAGACCTTTCCAACATGGTCTTCGATGATAATTGTTTGTCGCGAGCCAGTGTTTTTGATTGGTACAAATTATTCAAAGAGGGTCTACAAGTAGAACTCGTTCACGACAAACAACGTCCAAGACGGCTAACAACATCAACTGATGATCAACACGTCAATAAAATAACTGAATTGGTGCTTAAGAATCGACGATTAACAGTCAGAGAACGTACTGGCATCGTTGGAATATCGGAAGGATCAGTGAAAACCACTTTGACAGATCATTAGGGGCTAAAAAGGATGAAATTACGATTGGTAGCAAAAAATTAAATTTTCTCGAAAAACAGCGTCGAGATAACGTCTGTGAAAAAATGCTTTACTACTAGAATGCCATGAAACATATTTTTACTGGCGAAGAGTCTTGGATATATGGTGAGCCGTACCCGAAAAAACCACGTCAAAGTAAGTCAAAACTCAAGGTTATACTGACAAGGTATTCGTTCCGATCGGCCAAACTGTCAACAAGGAATACTATTTGAGTGTAATGCGTCATTTGCTAGCACGGCTGAGCTATTCGTGAAAAGAGGCCGGATTTTAGGGCCGACAACTTTAGGTTTTTTCACCTCGATAATGCACTATCGCATACTGCATTGATTCTTCGTGAGTTTTCGCCAAATTTCAACCAATATTGTGCCGCTACCATCTTTTTTGTATAACTTAGGTCCATGTGATTTCTGGCTACTTAGCAAACTCAAACGAACGCTCCGGGGAAATGTAAATAGCTACGCGCATTGATGGCTTTTCCGGATATAGACTTTACAACTGTTTCGAGCATTGGAAAAAACGTGAACACAAGTGTATTGGGAAGCAAAACAAAACACTTTATGCGAATTAAATAATAAAACTGTGTTTATTTCTATATTTTACAGCTTTTTGTAAAATTTTGTTTTGATGAAAACTTCAATAACTCAAAGGATTTTGTGGATTACGGTAATTCGAGTTAGGGAGTCCGAGTCAAATTTGACTAGATAGTATAAAACGGTCGCACACAAAAATGCATCATATCACCATTCACGTAGTCCAAAACCAACCGCCTTTTATTGAAAAACCTATTTTGGCTTATAACCGAAACTCCTTACGTATAGTGACTCTGCTAAAAAGATTTTATAAAAGTGCACAATTTGACTTCTATTGAATTTGTTGAGTAGATAAGGTAGGTGTTTCTTTGAGTTCTCCAGAACTGTATCACATTAGCTCTTTAACAACACCATAATCGTGGCCACTGCGTTATCTTTAACTACGTCAGTAAACAAATTTGCCGCACCAGTGAAACAATGGCTTCACAGTAGACCCTCGAAGCATCGTTGCATGACCGAAAACTTTACTAAACCCTTTTTTTGTGTAATGCTTCTTCGAAAAGTGTGATATTTTCAGATACTTGCTCTATATGTCTCTCCACGAATACAATTGTGATGAAGTCTGACTTCTTCTTTATTTGCCACCCTGTATCTTTATACGATGTTCTTTCTTAGAAGTCAATGAGCATAAATTTGTGTGTTATACAATCGGACTTCTTTATATGGTTTGATTTGAAAAATACTTGCAGAAAGTTCGAAGGCAAAACTGGCGGTTATTTATGAAAATTATTTACCGTCACTCAACACCAATTCACAATTATCGCTTTATTTTATGACGTGACTGGCTCGAGTGGCCCTTATCATATGTGTTGTTAAGTTATGACGAAATTTTCGAAAACAGGAAATAATACTTTACCATTAGACGATTTTCACTTTCACTTCATTCAAAAAACATATATCATAGAAATTTGAGACGATGACTTGAAAACCATCGCATGAAATATCAAGAAACTACGAATTAGACAAGGCTCTCTAGTTTGTGGCGCGATCTCTTCATTATGCTCTCAAAAATATACAAGTTGAAAGTTTCAAATTTCAAATTTCGCCGATATTTATTTTTCACAGTTATAAAATTTTGATATTTACACTTGTAATATTTTCACTGGCATTAAATATTTTACTTGTGGGTTTCTGGTATCTGGACACAACTTGAACACATTCGATAAAATCATATAAATATATATGTAACATATGTATATAGTACTTATGTATGTATCGTCACCTAAAATGCAAAATAACGTAACATCACGTTTCATAAGTTTACAGGCGAAGGAAAAAAAATATAGTAGAAACCACCAATATTGAAACAAAATTTGAGTTTTGGTTATAAAATGGTTATATATTGGTTATCGTACACTCATATTGAAACAAAATTAAAATGTTCGTTATAAAATGGTTATATATTGGTTATTATATCTGAAAACGATTCTCAATTTTTTTTGTTGATACGTTGTTTTGCATTTTAGGTAACGATATATTACATACATAAGTATATAATTATAATTTTAACACGATATTAGTATTTTTATTAGTGAAATTTCCCGGTCTACCGTTAAGCGTGCGAACAGTTCACGGCAACTTCCGCGCTCATACTGTAGGCAGAGGATCAGCACAGCAGCGTTCTATGGTCATTAATATACAATCAGCTCGGTAATCGGAAGTTGAGTTAAGTACATACACACTCATGTTCAGCGCGATAGTGATAAAATAAGGAGCTCTCTAAATTATCGCGCGCTGCGTTGGACATTTAAGAAGAATTTAAATACACAGTGAGTACATGTGTGTATGAGTTTATATTTTTAGATAAAAATTTCACACTAACTATGAATACATACATATGTGGGATTGCTTATTTTGTTCCCGTTAGTTTTGTGTGTTTTTTGACGAATTTCTGCTTTTAATTTGTGGATAGCAACAGCTACATATGTACATATAGATGAAGAAATCTTGCCTACACTCAGCGATATAAAATTCACCATACCCAACCAAAACCATAAATATACTCTAACTAGCACTAACTTACAGTCGTCGCCAGCGGCCAAATCTGACGAATATGGCGAATAAGCAACAGTTCGTAGCTTAAGTTGTGAGCCGGAACACATTTTCTTCACCAAATCGATCCAATATGAATTCGTCATAATAGAGCCCTGTGATCGCTTAGTCTTTTTCCAGATAGTCGATGTACCATCTACTGGCAACGGAGAATGGACAACAGTTCGTAGCTTAACTCTCAGCTACGGTGTAGTTGTGAGTCGGAGCGCATTTTCTATACACAATCGATCCAATCGAAATTTGACCTAACAGAGCCCTGTGAACGCTTAGTCCTTCTATGGTTTTATTTATGTATCATCTACTCCAATCTAGTCCAATTTGTCCTGGACTAACAAAAAAGAAACAACAATATCACGTATTTTGACACAAATATTTATTAACGTCTTCAAAATAGACCTCTTTTGGCCAATACAAGCATTCGTACTTTTAAATAAATTTTTCATACACTTACTATAAGCCTCGGCTGTGATGATGTACAGCATCTTCAACAAAATTTTGGTTTTTCTGTCAGTTCCGGCTCATTTTTGGGGTGCCATTGGTTAGATTGTTGGACAGTTTCGACGTCATATTCAAAAACTCACATTTCCCCACTTTTAATAATGTGTTTCATAAATTTTGGGTACTCAGCTGTTTTGCCAAGCATATCTTTTGCGACCTCTATTCGACGGCGTTTTTCCCAAAAGACAGACTTTTTGGTACGAGTGTATCATTGAAAGGTACATACCTAAAACACCAAACAAAATGATGGAGACCACCAGAGGTGTTCCGATCTTCTACTAACTCTCAGGTACCAACACAACGATTTTCGAGCACTGTTTCTTTAACTTTCCAATGCTATCCTCATTGAAAGAGGTAGAAAGATGGACGACTTGCCCGTGTCAAGTTTTAGTTGACATCACGAACTTTACTGAATGTTTTTGTTCTTGTATCAGCAGAAAAAATACCTGAATAAGTTTGAAGGAATGCTGCCGAGTTGACAGATGGACGAATGAAAATTCGGTGCCATTCCGATTACGTAGACCCGACTGTCGTGCGAACGGCATCAAGTATCGAGCTTCACTGAATGCTTTATTTCACTTCACTACTTTTTCTCGTTATAGAGTATTATACTCAAAAAACTTTCGCAACATTTTCAAAGATGCCGACAAACGGTTCGCGTCGCAAATAGACACCTGCGAAGCACACTCTAATTGTCATATGGAGTTCAAACTTGGAAGAATATTTTTATCACTTCAGTTTGCGCGCGAAGTTTAAATGGACAAGACCAAGTCAAATTTGATCTGATGGTATATCTGAGTCCCTTAAAACTGTGGCCTTCACGTTTCCGGGCAATAGGATAGTCTTAACATTTTTCGGAGCAGGTTAAAGTTCACTATTTCGACTTAACAGGCTCGAGCAGGTCCGCCGTCTTTGCTGCGTACCGCTGAATACAAACAGATTCGCCGGGTAAAGTCCACTATTTTGACCTAACATTTTCCGAAGCAGGACCCCATGTGAAGTCTGCTGTTACATCTGTTCCATGGTCTTTGGCGCGTATCACTGAATGCAAGCAAGTTCACCGAGTGAAATTCACTATTTCAACTTAAAATTTTCCCCAGAATGTTCGCCGAGTCAAGTCTACTGTTATGACTGTTCCTTGGTCGTTAGTGCATACCAGTAAATACAAGCATCATTGATGGTTACTAAACTTTAGTAAAACCCAATAAACATTTTGCCTTTCTCTAAGTAATCGATGTATGTACATTGTACAAGTATATCCCACTTTGTGAATTCCAAAAAAACGACAACCATCACACTTCCAGTCGATGGTACAATCTTCGCGTTCGCCGAAGACGTCAACTATAACAACTGTTCCTTGGTCTTCAGTGCATACCAGTAAATACAAGCTTCATTGATGGTTATTAAACGAGACATATTCTCATTCGATTTGCCAAATAGTTTCATACTAATTATTAATAATAAGTACTTTTGACATGTTTTCGGAGAAACCGGCCGATAGAACAATCTTGGCCTTCTTGGGTGCAGGTTTGTCGAATGAAGTCCACAATTACGACTTTTCCTTTATATCTGGTGCATAGCAGTGGATACACGCTTCGCCGACATTCATGATGGGAGGCTGAAACTCCTTCGGTTAGCAATATACGAATACTAAATATTACACTCAGGAACTCAATTGAAACTAGTTAAGTAAGTTTTTGAGAAACTCTACTCCTTTTTCAATAATAATAATCGTATTATTGACTGATATTTGTTTTTAATATAATAATTTTTTTACTCGCCAGGCTCCGATTCGGCTGATATTTCGACAGTAAATTTCTCTTGCGATAAAGTTGCAGACATTGTCTATGGCTAAATATTTATTGAACCTCGGGACACCTAAAGCATGTCCCGCCTACTCAAAAAAATAACGCGAATTAACATTTCAATGGATAACTCAAAAACTAGATCGATTTATTTACACCTTCAATTGTATAGCGTTATTTATTGGTCTGATTATTTTAGATTTATGATTCTTCAACATCCCAGATAATGGTAAACAAAGCAATACTTAATGATAAGATACGAACTTGAGCATGTGGTCATACAGCATAGCAAAACAATTACACTATTAACTAGTTACGCTCAATCGATTGCGCGATATAAGGTCGAGATAAGAATGACACATACCAACAACAACATTAAATACGAGTATTGTCATCATGCCTTATCATAAAAGTTGTAAGGTTGTAAGAATACAACCAAACTCAAATACTATGTAAAGTAAGCTGTATATCTCTGCAGCAAGGTAAGAAATTACCGTAAGCTGTCTGCGTTTAACCTAATTTTTCAGAGTAGCGAATCGAACAAGCAAGTGGTACAAATAAAATCGATTAGAATAATATTTAGGCTTTAAATAACATTAAAGGGCTTGATAACAACATTTAAAACAAGAAATAAAATACCAAGGAATTGGTCTAAGCAACGATTACTACTACCAGTAGGACAAGTAGCACAAGCACACAGCTGAAATTGTAAGGCTTTAGTTGCTGTAAAATTTATGCTGTTCACATACATATGTATGGGGGCGAGGCAAAAATATGAAAATATATAGAAAATAAATGCATGACAATGTCAACCAGTAGTAAATGGCAATTATTCACGTTATTTCGGCTGAGCCACCGAGAACCAGATGGTAAATTTGTTGCTGTAATCATTTTACAACAAAGCGGCGGGGGCCGATGGATTGCCGGCCTAGCTATTCAAACACGGCGGCGAAGAACTGATAAGGGACATGCATCAGCTTCTTTGTAAAATATGGTCGGACGAAAGCATGCCCAACGATTGGAATTTAAGTGTGCTATGCCCAATCCATAAAAAGTGAGACCCCACAATCTGCGCCAACTACCGTGGGATAAGCCTCCTCAACATCGCATATAAGGTTCTATCGAGCATATTGTGTGAAAGATTAAAGCCCAACGTCAACAAACTGATTGGACCTTATCAGTGTGGCTTTAGACCTGGTAAATCAACAACCGACCAGATATTCACCATGCGCCAAATCTTGGAAAAGACCCGTGAAAGGAGAATAGACACACACCACCTCTTCGTCGATTTCAAAGATGATATTGATATCATCGGCTTCAACACCCGCGCGTTAGTTCTGCTTTCTCCAGACTGGACATGGAAGCAAAGCAAATGGGTCTGACAGTGAACGAGGGCAAGACGAAATATCTCCTGTCATCAAACAAACAGTCGTCGCACTCGCGACTTGGCTCTCACGTCACTGTTGACGGTAATAACGTTGAAGTCGTAGATAATTTCGTCTATCTTGGAACCAGCGTAAGCACCACCAACAATGTCAGCCTGGAAATCCAACGCAGGATAACTCTTGCCAACAGGTGCTACTGCGTACTGAGTAGGCAATTTAGAAGCAAAGTCCTCTCTCGACGACAAAAACCAAACTCTATAAGTCACTCATAATTCCCGTCCTGCTATATGGTGCAGAGGTCTGGACGATGACAACAACTGATGAGTCGACGTTGCGAGTTTTCGAGAGAAAAGTTCTGCGAAAGATTTATTATTCCTTTGCGCGTTGGCCACAGCGAATATCGCAATTCACGAATTATGACGAAATTGACATATGCAGCAAATTAAAAGACAGCGGCTACGCTGGCTAGGTCATGTTGTCCGGATGGATGAAAACAATCCAGCTCTGAAAGTATTCGACGCAGTACCCGCCGGGGGAAGCAGAGGAAGAGGAAAACCTCCACTCTGTTGGAAGGACCAAGTGGAGAAGGACCTGGCTTCGCTTGGAATATCCAATTGGCGCCAAGTAGCGAAAATAAGAAACGACACAGTCACAGTACAGTCCCCTGCCAGTGTCAAGAATATTGCATCAATTGAGAATGCTTATATCCTTACAAGATAAAACTGACGTAAGAACTGTAGCCGCTTGACCACCAGAATCGTCGTTTGTTCGCGAATTGGGCTGAGCAAAAACTTGAAAATGATTCAGATTTTCATCGAGAAATCATTTTCAGCGATTAGGCTCATTTCCGGCTGAATGGCTTCGACAATAAGCAAAATATTCGTTATTGGTCAGGCAGCAATCCACACGTACTCCATGAGTCACCATTGCATCCCGAAAAAATTATGGTTTGGTGCGGTTTATGAGCCCGTGGCGTTATTGTCCCGTACTTCTCCGTGATGATCAAGACCGACACGATACTGTGAATGGGATTCGTTACGGCTCAATGATAACAGAATATTTTTGACCTGAATTGAATGATATGGACTTGGACAATATGTGGTTCCAACAGAACGGCGCCATAAACCACACAGCGAAAGTCACAATCGATTTATTGAAGATCAAGTTTAGTGAACGTGTTATCTCACGAAATGGTCCAGTCAATTGGCCGCCACGGTCGAGCGATATGACGCCGTTAGACTATTACTCGTAGGGCTACGTCAAGTCTGTGGTCTATGTCAACAAGCCAGAGACGATTGATGAACTTCGTACGAATATCGAACGTGAAATCACAGCAGTATCGGCTGATTTATGCTTGAAAATCGTCGAAAATTGAGTTCAGCGTCTGGACTTCTGCAAGCGTGGCCGTGTTAGCTATGCAAAAGAAATCGTATATTGGTCAATACGTGGAGGTATTTTAGTGAAACTCAGAGAAAATTTTTTCCTGTGAAATAATTGTTTTTGTTTTTTCTTTTGGGTCTCTACTAAGTTCACGGTCACGCTCTCATAAAAACAATAGGAAGTTTATAGTCTGTCTGTTATTTAGAGGTCAGAAATTTTTTGAAGACGTATGTATGTCGCGCACTGTGCTTCATTTGTTGGTACATACTATATACCTAAGTAATATGATCGTTGCATTCATTGCACTCGTCAGCGCTTATTAAAATTTGAAATTTTAATAGACGTTTCTATCTCAATATAGTACACACTGCGCTAAAATAATATGCTGAACTGCAATGATTAACTGTAATACACACATACATATGTGTGTGCGTGCGTCTATTTGTACCAGGTTTAGGCGAGACAGCGCAAATATGTCATCATACAAGTTTCAAGTGTATTAATTATAATTTTAAAATAGATGGCATCTACGCCCACCTTCTAAATAACGGTATATTTAGCAACTGTTAAAATGTCTAAGGGTGTTCTTGCTATAAAGTGAATATGTAGACGAAAAATTTTTATTACGAACATTTTGAAATGTGGATTTATGAGCAAGAAAACTGAGAAATATTGTCATCATCATGGAATGAAAACATTCACTTACCATATAACCACACTTTCACTTTCATTATTATGGGGAGAAAACTAGTGAAATATCACACAAACTTTGCCAAGATTATGGAGCAGATCAATTGAAAAGTCGTTCGTTTTTTTGTTTACCGTAGTTCCCTTCAAGGCTGATACATTGCTCATAGCGACTCTGCAACTTTTCGATACCATTTTCGTAGCACGATTTGTCTTTTGGTTCAAAATAAGTGTCACTTTCGGTGATCACATCTACATTCGTCGAAAATCTCCTCCCAGCGAGCACTATTTTAGGGTCTGGAAACAAAAAATAGTCGCTGGGCGTATCTGGAGAATGCGGGAGATGCGGATGCAATTTGAAGCCTAATTCAAAATGTTTGTCATAACTTTCTCTGACTTGTGAGACGCTGCATTTTCTTGATAGAACGGGACTTCCTTTTTCTTCAATTGCCGTTTTTCGGCGATTTTATCCTTCAAACGGTTTAATGAAACTGTGATACTCATTATTAATGATCCTTCCTTTTTCAGGGTAGTCAATAAAAATTATTTCATGCGCATCCTAAAATGCATACGACATAACCTTGCCAACCTACTGATGCGTTTTTTCACGCTTTGGAGTGGGTTCATCGTGTGCAGTCCTCTCAGACGACTGTCGATTGAATTTCGGAGTGACATGATGTAGCCATGTTTCATCCATTTTCACATATCGATGAAAACAACTCTAGCTTTATACGCTTGAACATCTCCAAAAACTTCCGAAACCACTTTAAATAGAGCTTTGTCATACCTTATGCTCAGAGTGCAAGTAATGTTGATCAATCCAAGCCTTGGCTGTAATAGTATAATATTTTTCCCCCAAAGAGGAATACTTTTTCAACACACGAAATTCCTTTTGTCTATTCCGACAGTCAGTCCACAGTTGAAATGCAGGCATGGGTTAGTTTATAGCTTTTTACCATGAAAAAAAAAAATAAACAACAAACACGGAATCGTTTTAGATTTAGCAAAATTATTTTGGTGTGTCTACTTTATCGCAAAGGAAGGGTTTTGAGTGGCAAAAAGCATTCAGTGAAAACATATCTAATGCGAGCCGTTCATTCACGTCTGTTAATGACGAAAAAATTAATTTTGTCATTTTAATCTCTATCGGACTACCAAAATCAACAAGCGGAACATTTACATAGATATAAGGAAGGTCTAAGGAATAATTACGGAAGGATACTGAAAACAACCATAGACCGGATAGTTAGGTGGCACAGACACATCAACTACTCTTACTTCCTGAATCTTTCGCAGAAACAATGTCTAGTAGAGGTTGCAAAAGAGAAGCTTTCCAACGTAGCTGATGACGAGCTGGTGGCGAGACGTGGATTTATGAATATGTCGTCGAAACTGTGCAACAATCTAGCGAATGCCGCTCCAAAAATACGTAAAAAACTAAAATTAATTTGAAGACATTGAAGGCCATTCCTGTGGAGACTCATAATAAATATATGTTCATGTTACTGGAACAAGCGTACTTACAATAAAAACTTATTTTATAAGCACCTATTTAGGAGGTGATAATAAAGGTTTGTGTTTGTGGAAATGTAGTTTTCTTGTCAGTTTAATTGGTGATCAAAAAGTGTCCAACTACGCTTGTTAGTACCTTAGAGATTGCAAACAAAAGCTCAAATGAAGTTATCTTCGGTTGTACGTAATAAAAACTACAAGAGAAGATATTGAAAATAGGTTTATTTTAATACTTGATTTCATTATAGTTGGGTAATAATCTTATTTAGGTTAATACAAATGAAGGGGTATGATCTATTCGGGTTGTGATCTGTGTGGATTGTGAGTAAAACCTAAACTTAAGCTTTACGTGTTTTTAAATCAAGTATCTCTTTGAGAATATTAACCAATCTAGAACTTAACTAGACACATTTCATTTAGGAGATTTTAAAAAATTTTCTGAATTTTTTGTCTATAGTTTTATAAAAAATAATAATATTAAATGAGGTATTAGCTTTATTGTTAGATATGGGTAGATTTCATTGTTGATTCCTTCGATCAAGCACCCACAAGGACAAAACCAAAAACTCCTCTATACCTGTATTATCAAAGGACTCTCATGTAACCGCAAAGGACTCCGAGTCTTTTACAAATCTCTTGAGCATGTTGATTTCAAATCTATCAATTTACCCGAAGGAGCTAAAATAGCTAGACATCGCCACTTCCACACATCGCATCAATCAATGGATTTATTGAGAAAACAATTCGATAAGCCGATAATTTCACGTTTTGCGCCGGTCGATTGGCCACCAAGATCAAGTGATTTCACACTGCTAGACTTTTTTTCTGTGGGGATATGTAACTGTAATATTTCTAAAGCCTATTTTGGAGCAAAATATGACGAGTGTCATCCGTCATTGAGCAGTCGAAATGCTCGAACTAGTCGTCGAAAATTGAACTCAACGGATGGACCATCTGGGACGTGCCCGCGGCGAACATTTGAAGGATATAATCTTAAAGAAATAAATGCCAAAGAATGTTCTTTCGAATGTTAATAAACATTATGCAATACATTTGAAATTTTTTGTTCTTTCTTTGAAAAGATACGGGACCTAGAAATGGATCACCCTTTATTCCGCAAACTTAGAAGCATTCCCTCGTAACTCATGCGACTTATTTCCAAGATAAACCTTCAGAAAATATCAAAATTGTTCAAGCAATTGTTTCATTTTTATACCCTGAACAGGGTATATTAAGTTTGTCACCAAGTGTGTAACACCCAGAAAGACGGATCGGAGACCCTATAAAGTATATATATAAATGATCAAGTACATCGAGCTGAGTCGATTTAACCATGTAAGTCTGTCTGTCTGTTTGTATATATACGAACTAGTCCTTCAGTTTTTAAGATATCGTTTTGAAATTTTGCAAACGTCATTTTCTCTTCAAGAAGCTGCTCATTTGTCGGAACGGCCGATATCGGACCACTATAACATATAGCTGCCATATAAACTAAACGATCGGAATCAAGTTCTGGTATGGAAAACTTTCACATTTGACAATGTATCTTCACCAAATTTGGTATAGATTATTTTCTAAGGCAACAATGTAATCTCCGAAAAAATTGTCCAGATCGGCTTACTATAGCATATAGCTTCCATACAAACTGAACACATAGTTACTAAAAGAAATGCACCTGTGAAGGGTATATTAGCTTCGGTGCAGCCGAAGTTA
Source organism: Bactrocera tryoni (assembly GCF_016617805.1). Taxonomy (NCBI): domain Eukaryota; kingdom Metazoa; phylum Arthropoda; class Insecta; order Diptera; family Tephritidae; genus Bactrocera; species Bactrocera tryoni. The sequence goes on along the minus strand of NC_052500.1, from coordinate 63,969,022 downwards.
ACGTTTTTTCTTGTTTTTTCTAATTTTTCTGACCTAAATTAAATAAAATGGTTGTGTTTTATTAGCAAACAGAGTAAAAACAAGTAAGGAAGGGCTAAGTTTAGGCGCAATCTAATATATCTAAAAATTGCGAAAACATATCGATTGGTTCGTGCCATTCGATTTTATCCAGTGCTTTTGGTGCGAGTCGGAGCGTTTTTGATTTGTACAAATTATTCAAAGAGGGTTGAGAACGGATTGACGACGAACCAGTACCACCATCAACATCACCTCATTGATCAACACGCCAATAAAATAAAGGAATTGGTGCTTGAGAATCGACGATTAACAGTCAGAGATCTTACTGGCATCGTTGGTCTAAGAAAGTATAAACAGGATTAGTTCCAAAATTACCAAATTTTTTCGGAAAACAGCTTCGCGTTAACGTCAAGGAAACAATGCTTTCCGACTGTCATGTATTATTACTGGCGAAGAGTGTTGGATCTATGCTTAACTCGTAAATACTTAGATAATCAGTCGACCGAATACCGTAGCAAAGGTGAGGGGAAGCCGAAAAAAACACGTCAAAGTTCTTCGATTATCGAGGAGTGGTGCACTCCAAATTCCTTCTGACCGACCAGACTGCCAACAAGGAATACCACTTGAGTGTAATATGTTGTTTGCGCGAAGCTATTCGTAAAAAGAGGCCGGACTTATGGGCCGACAACTCTTGTTTTTACACCATGATAATCCACCATCGCATATTGTATTCATTCTTCGTGAGTTTTTTTGCCAAATTTTCAAAATATATATATCGTGCCGCAACCACCGTAATCCTCTGATTTAACTTCTTGTGACTTTTGGCTATTCAGCAAACTCAAACGACCGTTCCGGGTAAGCCTTTGTGAGTCCAGTACGCACATTAAAGGAACCACGAAAAATTTGACCATTTTTAAATAAAGGGTATCACAGCTTGATTAACAGATATCCAGAATTCCACCGTCTAGTCATCCTATTCATTTTCGTATTATACTATATAACTTGATTCTAAGCCGATTAGTTAGGTGAACAAGACTATTATACATTGTGGCAATATATTGCCAGTGTATAAAAATATCGCATAGGTGTCCAAAAGCAACAATTAGTAGTAACATCCGCAAAATTTTATCGCTTGCTGTTTGAAGTAAAAAGTAGTAACTTAATTTCATTTACAAGAGCATGTCTTAGAGATTAAAAAGTTAAAAAAAAGTGACTAAAACGAGCTGGTATTTCGGGTGTGTCAGTACTAATCTATAAAAGTGCGACACTTTCTAACTAAGGCAAACAGTTCGGAGTAAATCACATAAGCGATTGCATCATCTCCAGTGAGTCAGCGAGAAAATATTTCAGTTTCCACAAAATGTTTGGAAAACAAGCGTTCTTCGCCATTATAACGGTTCAATTGCTTGCATTGTCGCATGCAAGAGTGATCAGCCAGTGTAGCTCCGAAGCAGTAGGATTTCAGACGAATACCGACGCAACATGCAACACACAATATCCTTACATTTACTGTAACGGAGCAAGTTCGACCTATTGTACGCTCGAACTGTGCTCAGAAGAAAACGAGTGTAACAGTGAAGCTGTTGCTGAAGTACCATCTGCTCCTGTAGCAGCTATAACACCCCCAACAATTGCCCCAGCACCCGCAACAACTGCACCGACCCCGGCTCAGGCGATATTATCACCAACACCTACACCGACACCGGCTCAACCGATAACACCACCAACAATTGCACCGGCACCGGCTCAATCGATTACACCAGCAACAGTTGCACCGGCTCAACCGATTACACCAGCAACAGTTGCATCGTCACCGGCTCAACCGATAACACCAGCGACAGTTGCACCGTCACCGGCTCAACCGATAACACCAGCGACAGTTTCACCGTCACCGGCTCAACCAATAACACCAGCAACAGTTGCACCGGCACCAGCTCAACCGATAACACCAGCAACAGTTGCACCGGCTCAACCGATTACACCAGCAACAGTTGCATCGTCACCGGCTCAACCGATAACACCAGCGACAGTTGCACCGTCACCGGCTCAACCGATAACACCAGCAACAGTTGCACCGGCTCAACCGATTACACCAGCAACAGTTGCACCGGTGCCGGTTCAAACTACGACCGAAACTACGGCTACCATTAGAGAAAAATGCACAGTTAACAAGAAATTTTCTGTACCCTACTTTGGCAGTTGCCGTTATTTTTACCATTGCGTTAATGGCTACTTTGGAATTGGTGATTGCGGTTTCTACTTGTACTTCGATGTCAACGAAAGCAAATGTAAGATTAGAACACAAACGAGCTGTCAGTAGAAGAGTCAATCTGGGAACATAGATTGAACTGCGGTCTATTCATAATAAAAGTTCTATAAAAACTAATTCGAAAACCATAAACAAATTTTGAACGTACGGATCTCGTACGGATCGCTGATAAAAAAAGAAAATAAAAATTGAAAATTATTGAATTTCTCCGACTTTCTTTATTGCTAACTTTCATAGCCAACTCGCCAGTGACAAAGTTTCCTGGATTCTCTTTATCTATAAGTAAACGTAGTCACCGCCTTCGCGGTTATAGCCGAGTTTACAAGAGCGCGATATTCCAAGTGTAGTCAGGTCGTTCCTTCTCCACCTGGAAGTAGAGGTCTGCCCCTTCCTATGCTTCCCCCGAGAGGTACTGCTTCGAATACTCTCAAAGCTGGAGTGTATTCATACATCAGGACAACATGACCTAGCCAGCTCAGCCGCTGTCTCTTGATTCGCTGAACTATGTCAATTAGCCGTATATCTCGTAACATGGACTGCGATATACGCTGTTGCCATAAATCTTCAGCAAAACCTTTCTCTCGCACACATAAGGCCGACTCATCAGTTGATGTCATTGTCTATGCCTCTGCACATATGGCAGGACGGGAATAATGAGGGACTTGTAGAGTTTGGCATTTGTTCGTCGAGAGAGGACTTTACTTCTCAATTACCTACTCATTTCAAAGCAGCAACTGTTGGCTAGAGGGATTCTGCGTTGAATTGCATGGCTGATATTGTTGTTGATGATGAAGCTAGTTCCAAGATAGACGAAATTTCTACTTAATGTTAATATCAACAGCGAAGTGCGCGCCAAGTTGTGAATGCAAATACTGTTTGTTTGATGACAGGAGATATTTCCTGTTGTCCTCGTCCACAACCAGACCCATTCGTTTCGCTTCCTTATCCAGTCTGGAGAAATCCGAACTAACGCCGCGCTTTTTGAGGCCAATGTTATCAACATCATCGCCGTATGCCAAAGGTGTACACTCTAATAGAATATTGTAGCTTCTCTATTTAGCTCTGCAGCACATATTGTTGTAAGAAGAGAAAATCTCAGGTGGCGTCAAGCACAACGTATTCTTTCCAACAGAAACAATATAGAAATATTTCAAGATCCATAGCATAAAATCTTTACGCTTCCTAGAGTTCCTTACAGCGGCGAACGGTTGAAAAATTGGACAGGTCCTGAAACACTAACAACTCACGGCGAGCCACAAATTACTATGGGTATTTGGAGCTTTCAATTTTAGAAATGACTGAAACGTAAGGTCGGGTTTACAATAGGGCACTTATTTTTGAAATCCCACCTTCAGAATCTTTATTATGTAAAATCGACAGAGTACAGAGCATACGCGGAGAAAAATGAGACGCTAGAATATTGCCGTTCCGAATGTCCAGCCATCATTCAGTTAAGAAAGGATATATTCCGTGACAATGTACCAAAACCAAAGAGTTTAAGCAGCGAGAAAATACTGAGAAGTGTCGTAATATCAATCGAGTAAGAGCACAGTGGTCGTAATGATGTTCTAATTGCAGCCGCTTGCGATCTCGCCTTTTTGCGGTCTGCCCTTTCAGCCAACCAAGTCCCTCGAGAATAACAATGTAATCTCCAGATGACCCACAGTCGCTCAAACTCAAAATCTGTTATTATTAGTTAGTGGTTTTGTGGTACAACAACTTGGGATCAAATTGAAAGGTGAATTTTGTTCATTTCATTTCCATCAAAGTAATCCACTCCCGCTGCAATACACTTATGCCAACGAATTTTCCACTCATCACAGCACTTGGAAAAATCCTCCGTCGTGATGGCCATCAGAGCCTGCTTCGATTCAGCTTTTATATCTTCAATTGAGTCAAAATGGTGTCCTCGGAGTGGTCATGTGAATTTGCTGAATACCCAGAAGGTACACGGAGGAAAATTAGGCGAATGCGGTGGTTACTGCACGATATTAGTTGAAAATGTGGCGATATGATCACTAATAATCAATGCAGTGTGAGATGGTGCATTATCGCACTTCTTTGTTCAATAAATACAGACATAGTAAAAATCGAAGAATTCACTTTTAGAGCCTCTCAAAACGACGCATATCTCAAATACTAATGAATATTTTGACGTGAAAATTAGCTAGATGTCACTAAGAGCACTACCAACCTACAGAAAAAAATTCTTCTTTCAATTTGATCATAGTAGTATATCTCCTGACATCCATTCTCGCTTCTATGGATTGCGAACTTATTTCTCTAGTATCTCCAGACCATTGTGTTCAACGGCGACTAATGGTTGATTCAACATTCTTTGGAAATCTACACTCTTGTCGGTTCTTCTAAATAATATCCACTATCACAGCTCAAAAAAAAAGGGTTTCAGAAAGTCATGACCTATCTTTGCATGTTACTTTTTCTAAATTTCCGATGACAAGATGAAAAAAAAAAAATTCGATGACTTTTCTTGCATACGGTTGCTATCATTACGAACACAACTGTGCTCGAATAAACACTCGTCAGCAGATAACTATTTGTCAATTGATCTCAATTGAAAATAAATATTACTATACACCTTCATGCTAACAGAAGCGACAACAGACTTCTTGCTTAACCCAGTTACAAATACTCACTTCTAAGATATTGAGACAAAGCACGCTTATCAAAAAGAAATTAAATCATACTGACATAAAAATTAGTCTTAATTACCTTTACCTGAAGATAAGAGGGCGAACTGATATGTACTCAACCTCCCTAACCGATTGCGACACTATCGCAAAAGCAGCATTTTTTCCAATGTTCAAAACACTTAAAAAAGTGATCTTATTTAGCTCTTCCTTCGAAGCAATTTTTATCTCCTCAGTGTCGTCCTTTCAAGGGCCATTAATGTGTTGTTTTTGGGCAAATATTCGCGCACAAGCAACGATGCGGGAACAGGATAGTTATCATGGTACAAAAGCCAATTTTTATTCTTCCACAAATCCAGGTGTATAACTTGCTGGTCCTTTATCACCATACCATACGACCTTTTGGCAAAAACGCATTATGTACGACGCTCCTACAAGCGAATAAAACTTTTAGCAAAACCTTCACATTCGCCCTAAATAACTTGACGCGCTCCTTTCGGTTTTGGCTTGAGCAATATCAACGTGACTCTGTTTTTGGTCGAAAGTGAGAAAATTTGCGGAAACTCGACTTATGCCCAAATCATTGAGTATAATCGAATGACACGTGCCAATCGATATGTTTAGTTCCTCATGACCTTCTCTAATGGTAATTGGATACCCAATCTATTGTCTTCACATCATTCTATTGTCTTCAATACTATTGTATTCACATCACTCATGTTTTAGTCTTTTCTTGACTACTCGACACCTCGACCTTCTGAGAACACTTTGCAACACTGATAAAAGTTTATTTTGGCTTTACCATTAGCCACATTGAACATTCGGGTTGCGTCCGTGCATTTAATTTTATTTTTGACACAAAATTTATATAACCCGAACAACAGGCTTATCCGCGTTACCATACCATCACAGTGTTTGGCGCTGCTTAAGCGCAACCTGAAGGTGTTTCAGCATCGTTTCGTGGCCTTCAACGAAACTTGAATCCATGAAACAATCGGAACTATGGAATTCACCTACTGACTGCTTCGCAGAAGGCGAAAGCTGTCTTATAGGCATAAAAGAAGGTTAACACCCTTTTCTAGACTCTACTGATTCGAAGAATTGGGTTGATTGGACTTCGATTTTCAGATTAAAGGCCCAGTTTGGATGACATGGAGAAGGAAAAAAACTTCAAAAGACCCTACTGGTACCACGCATTGCGTTGATTGGACTTCTAATTGCAGAAATTCTTGTCCGGTTTGGTGGAAAGTAAGTGCTCTTCCACCATGACATCCCATTGACTCACACCCTGTTACCACAGCCATCATATTTTTCAGGCTTAGACCCATGCGACTTCTTTTTTTTTCGAATTTCAAAGAGAACACTCGTCAGTCAGAAATTGTAGTCAACTGAGAATAACCACCTTGCCTCGCCTACGTTTCATACCTTCAGTAAACACATTTCTCAGACAGGTGGAATAAGTTGGAGCTCCTTTGAATCAAGTGTATCGAGCTATAAGCAGACTTCTCCATAATTTTCCATAATTTTTCTCTTATAGATTATATACTTTTTGAACGAACCTCGTTCCTATATGTATTGGCATTTTGGGGGTTCTTACCAGAATGAAATGAAATCAAATCACATTCCATTAAAATGCATCATCAGAGTAATCAACTACCTATTTAGATACCAAAATGTTGCCAAGCTATCTCTCATTGATTAGAAATGCGTAAGCGCCCTTGGGCACCCAATGAGCTCTTTAGTTCGCTTCTATATAAGCGTCACACTGAACGAAAAAATATAGTCAAACCATAAACGAATCAGTGAACGCATCGTTGGAATGAATTAAAGCAAAAAAATGCTATTATCATTTATATATAACTTTACCGTTATAACTTTAATCGCGCTACAATTTGTTGCACCGTTACAGGCGAGAATTATAAGCGATTGCAACAGCGTTGCATTGGAAACAACGGAATATATTTCAAATTCAAATACAGCTTGCAGTTCCCGTTATCCATATATTTATTGTGATGGTGAGGCGTCGGCTTACTGTACACAGGATGAATGTCTGGAAGATTACCAGTGTGAAAACGAAGATTTAAGTGAACTATCAGAAGAGGATCAGGTGTCAGCCACAACCGCTGAGCCCACAGTAATAATAACGGAGGGTACGGCCACAACACCCAAAGCAACAACAATAGTAACAACTACTAACATGCAAAGTACAACTAGTACCGGGCAGCAAACAACGGAGGTGACAACAACAACAGCGAAAACAACAGCAACTACTATAAATATCTCAACCACAACAAAACCCCAACTCATGAGTACAACAACAATAGACGCACAAAATATCAAAAGTCTTTGCCGTGCGGGTGTCTTCGCGAATTATGCTTATCCAAGGAATTGCCGCTACTACTATCGTTGCACTAACGGTTATTTCTTACTACAGGAGTGTGGCTTTTTAATGTTCTTCGATGCGTACGATGGTTACTGTAAGAGCGCCAAAGAGGCGCGCTGTGTAGGCCGGTTGATTAGCGTATAATTTTGATTCCAATAACAGGTGTGACTAGCGCCCTTGAAAAAGATCTAACTGTTATGAAAGACGTAGGGAAAGAAGGAGCGAATTTCTTACTTTCTAGATTTATTAAACATGCCTTTGAGTGTATAAAAGAGGGTACTGCTCTACGAAGTTGGATAGTTTGTTTGGTAATAAATTATTTATTGGGAAAACTTAAAATTTTTGCTTTCAATTCATTGACTCTAATTGTATTATTCAAAGTATTTGTCAATTTGAAGCTATAACATTTTCTCATCTTCTTTCTAGCAGTTTGCCGCTTCCATCCCAAAAGAACCGCCGCACTTGGCGGCCAAGAATGAATCAAGCCAATTTTTAGCACCCTCTTTTAATGTGAGCCATACTCCGGTGAGAATGTTCTAAATAAAATGGAAGTCAGAAGGAGCAAGATCTGCGTAATAAAGCGGGTGAGGAAAACTTGACAGCGCTGTTTACCCAACTAGGTTTCAACCGATCTCGCAACATGAGACCGAGCGTGGGGTGATGGAAAATTATTGTCTCATGTCTAGTCGCGAATTTCGGTTGTTTTTCGGCAATCGCTCGCTTCAATTAGAAGTGTCGTCATCGGTAGTGTTTCCCATTAATAGTTTCAGCCGGTTTTATAAACTCATAATAGGGCAAGCGCTTCTGTTTCCATTTAATACAGAGTAAACCTTGACATTATACAAATTCGGCTTTGCCGTTTGTTTGGCTATCACAAATCAATGCAAAAAGGACTTCTTGCTGTAGCTTTCAACCACTATTTGTGACATGTAAAATCGGCTTTCAATGGCTCTTGGCTTCAACTCATATGAGCACTCAACTTCCAATTTTGAATGCATCTAGCTACTTACAAACGTTTTGAAATGGCTGCTTAGGGGATTCCCAAAGGCTTTGCGAACTTTTCTTATATTCGACAACAATCTTAATCGATTAATACTTTTAGTTCTTCAATTTCAAACTTTTTTGATAATAATGAAGGATAGAAGAATGGTAGCTTTCCCAAGCGTGTTCCGAATAAAAATAATAAAGTTATGTCATCTCTTGGCAAATTGATTCCAAAACGTAACATTAATTTATGCTTGAAGTCTTTTTCCATGTGTTCTCACCAGCACAACCCGGCTACCATCTATCTAAACCATTTACTTTCGAAGATGAATTTGCAGGTTTTGCCTGTTCCGATGATATCTACTAAAAAGCTTTTGGCGCCTACTATACATCAAATGAAGTTTTATTTTAAATAGATAGACATTTCGAAGTTCCGATCTCAACATCACCAAGACTGTGTTGATCCTTCAGAACAGTTACAGAATATAATACATCTGTATAAGTATTTTGCATAGACCAAGCTCATACTTGTATGTAATCTTACAGCCAACAATCAATGGGATGGAGCTCGTCTGGAAGGAGCTTAAGAGTGCTCCTTACTGTTCAGAGTCCAGCAACCATTCCTATCATTGAAATACCAATTGAATTGTGTTCTTTGCGAGAAAACGTCTGAGCTTTGAAAATTCACGACAGTCGTTCACCTTTGTATAAAAGGTTTTTCATGAAGATTTCTTGGCGTTTGTTGCTAAGGACTTTTAGATTGCAAGTTCTGCTTTGTACAACGCCCAATCGTTAGCTGCCCCACTCGTACAGGTCTTGTTGAAGAGTAGTCTACAAAACGCCCTGATTATCGAGAGTTTCAATGTCCAATAAAAGGATTTTCCTCTGCCGCCTGGTCTTGCATTGGATAAGAGCTCTCTAAGGAAGCTTTACAAGCAGTGCTGAAGACTTCGACGCACTCATCCACCGCGTTAGAAGAAACCAAAGATTTCTACCCTGGCTCGCCTGAAAGGGCTAATAAAGGTTTGCTGCAATATTGGTCCCAGTTCGCTTTTCAGAAGATTCTATAGATTTTCCAAGAAGGACGAGCAGCGTCCAGTGGGTAAGCGATGCATCTGTGATCAGAAATTGTGAACCCTTGTTGCACATGAAGAGAGAGAGGTGCCGACGGCGTGGTCTTTGGCAATCTTACTCAGAATAAAAACTGTTCTTTGATACCGGTTATTCCTCACTTGGTTCAGAGACTTCTTCCTTTTCTATCGCTGATTTGCTCCTGGAGCAGCCAGTATACTTTGGTTGGTATTTACAGCTGCTTTCGAGGTGGAAGGTTCCATATTTATACTTTACTTTCAGCGCACCATGGAGTACTCTTATTTCTCTAGTAGCTGGAGGCAAGGAGGATGTCTTCGTCGGACTCCGCTATGGGTTCTGGCGTTTTGTTTGCTGTTGTCGTAATCGTTGTTCCTGGCAAAGCGAAAGTCGTCAATATGTTAGAAGTTTTTGTTGTTTTGCATTTTTTTTTTTTTTGTGTTTATTCTGTTCCCACGAGTCACCCGGAAGGGGTTGGTTACTGGTCGCAGATATAAATAAATCTTTCGCAGAACTTTTCTCTCGAAAACTCGCAACGTCGACTCATCAGTTGTTGTCATCGTCCAAGCCTCTGCACCATATAGCAGGACGGGAATTATGAGTGACTTATAGAGTTTGGTTTTTGTTCGACGAAAGAGGACTTTACTTCTAAATTGCCTACTCAGTACGCAGTAGCAACTGTTGGCAAGAATTATCCTGCGTAGGATTTCCAGGCTGACATGGTTGGTGGTGTTTACGCTGGTTTCAATATGGACAAAATTATCTACGACTTCAAATTTATGACTGTCAACAGTGGCGTGAGAGCCAAGTCGCGAATGCGACGACTGTTTGTTTGATGACAGGAGATATTTCGTCTTGCCCTCGTTCACTGCCAGACCCATTTACTTTGCTTCCTTGTCCAGTCTGGAGAAAGCAGAACTAACGGCGCGGGTGTTGAGGCCGATGATATCAATATCTCAATCAGCGAAAAAAAACGCAATTTGAATAACTTCTGTACGTCAACGAATAGTTTATCAATGAATCTTCGTCAAACAATAATACTTGAAATAAAGTCTCACAGAAACAAGCTATTACAGTTATGTACTTATCTTGACACTAATTACACCAATTTTCATATTTTTATACACATCCTAAGTGGTCTTTCTACAAGCTATTTCTATCGTTATATTTTGATTGATGAGTTTTTAATGTACCCGAAGGTAAACAAGTGCATTAACTATTAGTATTTATCTTAATGACTTTGTTCGCATACCTTTTAAGATAAGCTGCAATTTAAAAACCCTTTAATTCATTAAACTGACCATAGCTTGAAACCAGGAAAATCAAAACGTTTTTTCTCTTCTGTACTTATACTCTCGGAGAAAGCTTTCAACTGCTTGCTGTTAAGATTTCCACTTCAGAAATGGTAAGCGAGACCTTAATCGTCCATGAGATCCATCATCCATGAGACCATCAGTAATTATACGGGCTTCTGTGACAGACTCCAACATGGGAACAGTGTCAGGTAACAAAAAGAAAAGTGGATATAGAGCAGTGGTCGGCATGAGAGGATCTGTCACTGTGTTGGTGAGCACGAAAAAAAAGTTGCCCAGTGAGAAATTGGAATTAAAATTAAGCAAATTTTATAATTAATTAAGAGTATAATGAAAATTAACAAAAAGTCTTTTAAGGATATATTCCCTATTATCTTTAAAAGACTTGGAACATAAAAGGCATTGCATGGCACCAAAGCCATTTAGAATCATAAAATATTTCTCGCAGGGCATATTTGGTTTTGCGCTATAGTCTTGCGTGATGTTAATTCGTTGCTGGCTCGACAACGACTGAACCATAGAGCGTAAGCGTACGTGTGAAGTTAGTTTGCAAAATTTTGCTATGAAATGCCGACCACTGATATAGAGGAGCTTAAAAGACTCCCACATTACTCTCGTAATCCCCATCGCATTTGCCGCCCATCTTGGTACACATGCACTGAACGCATGATAAAAAGGTTTTATCGATCTCGTCTTATTCCAGAAATACATTACCTCGTACTTCAATTGTCGAGTGTTTAGTCGGCGTAAGCAATGATAAATCAGTTCTTAGAAAAAAATTTATTCAATCAACGCATATTGTTTCCAATAAAAACTCGGGTAATATACCACTGAGTACCTAAATACTATAATTACATATATGTATGTATGCTTATCAAGTATGTACAATAGCCATTAAACTTCAATTACACTGTGTACTAGCCATTTAATCTTTTGAATATTAAGGAGCGGAATATTTGCGAGCTAATATTTATGAATTATCGCGTGAAAAGTTATGAGAAGACTTATTATGCCACGTAATACTCAGAAGAAAAGATCGGTATATTTATAATTATATATTTAATTGATTGATATATTTGATAATTCGCGAGACGAACTGAGATTAAGCGATATCCATCGGTTCCTCTGAATGTACTGAGAACAAGTCCCTTAGTTTTTGAAACCGTCGATATCGGGCCACTATATGATATATCTGCCATACAAGCTGACCGATCTTGTATGGGAAACTTTTTTCTTTGACAAGATGTCTTCACGAAATTTGGTATGGGTCCAAAGAAATTGCGGAGATTGGACCTCTATAGGCTATAGCTGCAATAGAAATAATCGAAACCTAGACCTTGTAGGGAAAATTTTTTTATTTAACAAGTTATCTTTAAGGATCGCACGAGATATCCACTATAGCATAAAGCTAGTGTTCAAACTAGGCTATCCAAACCAAGCTAAAGATCTTTTCATACCCTTGTATGCCATAAAAAATGTACCTACAAAGGGTATTATAGCTTCGATACAGCCGAGAATAATGTTTCTTATACATTTTTTCTTTTTTTTTTTAAGAAAGAAGAGAAACACAAGCGAAGAATGGAGAATTTAGAACATAAAGCATAATACCAGAACAATACTTTAGCCAAAAGAAAATGTAATCACTGGTACAGTTAACTGAGAAAGGTAGAGTCTAGGGAGTCAATGACATCCTTTTCACCCAAGTAGTTCATAATAGAACTGGAAAAGATAAATCACATTTCCGAGATAGTGACAAGATTGATGAATTATATAGGAAAGGTAGAACTGTGCGAGCTTTATACGTAGCTGTGAAGTTAAATGAGAAAAATCCTCGGGTTTTGAAACGAAAGAGACATATTATAAACATCGATGAAGTCACCGTTCCAGTATGAACAGAGGTGAGACAGCTGATGAGGCATTACACTATCCATTTACTCTTAAAAATAATAATAAAGTAATATTTTTAGATTAAACTATTCATGATTCCTAACTGTTTATGGCTTTATTGGTAACACTAAAGTAATTGATATTCTGATAATAGTGAAGCTATTCCAACATTGGTTTTTTATTTTATTTTAATAGACTTCTTATCTTCTTATCAATACTACCTTATTTTTTTAACTTTAACTATTAAGTGTATGCATGTACATAGATATGTAACTGGTGATCCAAGTAGAGATACTTTCAATAAGTTTTTTTGACAGATTACGTCAAAGTCGTGCCAAGCAGACATGCTACTATTTCAGTATTTTTGGCATTCCATCGTGGAAACACTTACGCCTAAACAACGTTTACAAATCGTTCAACTTTTTTTCCGAAAATTCACCTTCTGCAAAATTCGCGTTTCGGTCAACTTATTTTCAGCATAATCGACCGATTAGACCACGTCCAGCATGCAGTAAACACGAAGACCGTGAATAGTTGATTCGGCGCCGCTAGCTGCAAATCGAACTGACGTATACTCGTACTTGTAGAACGTCTTGGCATTTTACGTCGAGATCTTAAATTGAAAGCATACAAACTACAGCTTGTATAAGAACTTAAGCCGCTAAACCTCCCCAGCGACATCGCTTCGCTTTATAGTCTTTTGAAAAGTTCCAAAAAGATTCGACTTGTTTACAGCAAATTTTGTTCAGCATTTGGGATGGGTTCTCAATTGCCGCATTTGGGACGAAGAACAACCTGAAAAGATTCAAGAGCTACGATTTCATCCAGAAAAAAATAATGGTTTGGTGTGGTTTGTAGGCTGGTAGAAACATCGGTCCATATTTTTTTCAAAAATGATGCAGATGAGAATGTAACCGACAAGAAGACGACGCCACTTCCCACGCATCGCATCAATCAATAGATACTATATGGAAAGAACACTTCTGTGAGCAGATAATTTCACGTTTTGGTCCGGTCGATTGGTCATCAAGATCGTGTGATATCACACGATTAGACTTTTTCCTGTGAGGATATGTAAAGTCTAAAGTCTATATGAACAATTCTGCTTCGATTCAGGGCTTGGAGCAAAACATCACGCGCTTCATTCACCAATCGAAATGCTCGAACGATTCATCGAAAATTGGACTCAACGGTTGAACCATCTGAGACGTAGTCGCGGCGAATATTTGAAGGAGATAATTTTCAAAAAATAAGTGCCAAAGAACATTATTTCGAATGAAAAGAAACATTCTTCATTATATTTGAAGTTTATGTGTGGTTTCTTTATGAAAGTAGGAAACATCGAAAGAGATTACCATTTACATTTTCGGGTATTTTACATTTTTTTGGCGAGAACTCTTTGGTAGGTAGAGTAACTATCTGACGACGTACCGAGGCCTTTAGAGCGTTCATTCTGAAGCCACCTGGGCTAAAATTCCTCACTCTATTGTCTCTTCTCCGTACCAACCCGTGCTTCTGATGTAGTTCATCAGTGCAAAAAGTTTTGCAACCTCGCCAAGATACCCTAAATAAACCCTAAAATATGATGTTAGATTCACTATTCAAGACCCTAAGAGACTTCAGTGATTTCAAAGCCGCTAAGCTATCCGTATATATACATATTTTCCTTGTTGTGAGCGTACTCCAAGTCAGAAGAAGAAGGCTTTCTTTAATTGGTATGATTTCCACTTGCGGTTTTATTATCTGATTTTGCTTAAAAGACATCATCTTCCACTCGATTATCTAGTTTGGACCCATCCGCATAGAAACTTATCCCTGAGTCTCTGTTCACCTCGCCTCCGGCCCACTTTTCTCTGGACCGAATTTAAGTTCAATTCTATAGGATTACGAAAATTTCTGATATTGTGTAGAAACGAGAACTTATTGTTGTTTTAGAATGCCCCTTATTACAGGCGACTGATACGGAGGATTACTTCAGTCTAAGGGCTGAATTCGCTGCCAGTTGCTTACAGAACAAGTGTCTTGGCGGTAAATGTAAAATGACGCTTGGTGACCTGACTAGGCGTTGTTCTAAGAGTTCCACTGATGCATACACTGACTGCTCTTTATACATACTCGTATACTTTCCATACACTTTACAGCGTACAAAAAATGTTTGTGAAATGAAGGTTTATAAATCGTTCAATAAATTTGTGATTCTGAAGTGGTCTGAGTGTCCGGTCTAGAATTACCTGGATAGTATAATGTTGTAGTCAAGGACATCTGTTGACATTATCCAACAATTTCCATCCCTTTAAGTGGAAAAATTGTAAATAATTGATGCTCTTTAAAAGAAAGTCTTCCAATAATAATTCGAACAAACTTTTTGCTATAATTAGGATCCATTAGGTCCAAAGATTTAAGTGTAAACGCCTTGCAGTAGAGATCACATCTATAACGTCGAACACATGTAATAAGTGTAGGGCACTCTTCATGCAAATGCGTGCAGAATTGATGTAGTATGTAGGTGACAGCAATACGAATACATGGATACCGCTTGCGGAGGGTTTTGTTACGGTTTTTGGTTCTTTAAGAAAACATGCATACTACGGTTTGAATTTGGTTCTCAGAACCCCCTGCATCGTTTATACAACTGATTAAATACTATAGGCTCTGATCGACCTTCTCAACCATAGTTTGAAATAGAATCCATATCATGCAGTACTGTCCCCTCAGAAGTATCAACTTATTTTGTGGTGTGCAGCACTGCTAATGCTGCTGGGAACTTTATACATTTAATTTGAATGTGTGACTTTGGTGCGAACAGTGTGGATTATCAAAAGTTTAAGACTCTCCAGTACTGTTGAAAGGAAATATTGAGTAACTATTCATGCATAGCAGATTTCCATAAGTACAAACTATTACGAGTACTGAGACCATCAAATTGTTTATCTGTAATTGTTTTTTAAGCGGATGAAAACATTCCCATATAATTATATGAATGCTACCAATTTGATCATCTTTGATCCGATAAAAAACCGTCACCGTCTCAGGGACGAAGGTCTTAGAAGTTGAACGGAACTGTTTTCTCTCAAGGGAGTTGATCGATAGGCGGATTCAGAGAGATACTATTACTTATGGGGGTATTATGGTCTAGAAACATGAATTTCAGGAAGGCAATTAATAACTTTTACTATCCATTTTTTTATTAGTTATTTGTTAATTTTAGAGGAGTACAGAAAATAATTAACAAGTAAAAAAAGTAAAAAATTTCAAAAATTATGAGCTGACGAAGTGGGGGGTCTCTAAAATTTTCCACGTGACCATACCCATGATTTCAACCCTCTTAGTTATTTGAAACCAAAAAAAAAGATTATTAATCTAGAATAATGTCGCAATGGTCGGAACTACGGAAAAGTGGGAAAAAAATTTTTCCACAAAATGGCGACTGCCTGAAAAAAAAAGTTTTTTTGGATCACTTTTTCTGACTATTTCGAATTTTTTAAAAATAATAAAAATAAAAATTTGGGGATGGAGCTAGTTCCAACCATAGACAAGTCTATAAAGACTCTATAAAAATTTCAAGTAAATCGGTTCAGTAGAACCTGAGAATCCGTGGGTATCGTTCCGAAAAAGTCAGTTTTGAGAAAAACGCGTTTAAAGTTTTGCGTAAAGTCTTTTGTTCGATTAGTTGCGGACGAACCAATTTGGATGCCGGGTCAGAAAAATGCCTATATCTCTGAAAATGACTTGAATTTTTAAAAATCCTCTTGTACACATATTCTTGAATAGTTAAACTTTGAAAATATAAAATAAATCGATTTTTTTTAATTTCTAGACCAGAATACCACCTTATGCAATTACTACATAAGTACTACTTGGGGAAGGTAAGTGAGCTGCTTACATAACATTACCGTCCTTGAAATCTCTCGAAACGGTACTTGTTTCTCTTAGCGGCACCGTTGTCTTAGCAGATATAGCACAGATATTATCTCGGAAGAAACTGCGTACTTGTTGGGATGTGGGCTGTGTTGATTGCAATCCTCAAACGACCAACTGTCCTCCGACCATGCTGTTGCTTTCAGACTAAGGGCTTGAGTATGTCATTGCTGCAGAATGTTGATGAGAAGGATATCTAGGGAAGATGAGGTTTCTAGTTGATAGGATCAGGTGTAGATGACAAGACCGTTGCGACAATAACTCTAACGGTCGGGTGACTTACGAGTACATGTTTGTTCAGTGACAAACTGTGAAGTCTTAGATGTTAGCGGTGTGATCTCCACTAATGCCGAACAGCTATAGTGCTTGTACTACCTGTGGTAGTAGTTTCGGCTACCAGGAGACTTAATTCTGATACCACGGAGAGCAGGAGCCCTTAGAGTTCGCTCCAACCTCCCGAATACGGGAAGAACGTACACTTTATCAGTTGAATGTGGAGTTGAATTGGCTTCCAAAACTTTAAACGCGTTTTTTCTCGAAACGCTGTTTACAGAATCTATGAGGAGAATTTCTGCGAAAAAGCTAAAGATCGGTTTGAAATTTTCAGACATGCTTACGAGATAGATTTCATACGGGAACAAAAAATTTTCAAAAAACATTCATCCACCTGGCAGCCTGGATCTTCAAGTTCCTTCAAAAGGTCGTTCACCACTCAAAAAAAAAAAGCGAAAGGACTTCCTTGTTAGGTGTACCTATTTACTTTCCGTCCATAGATGATACGTTTGAGGTTAGCTTCGACCTCATACTTATTAGGAGCTCCAAAAATACGTAGTTAAGGGTCCCCTTGATAACAAGGAAAGTTCTTACAAGTATTTCTGAATAAGGAACTGATAAAAATTTCTTCATATTATTTTCTTAGATTCTCGATTATAGCCAAATTATTTATTAAATAAAGTATGAGTAAAGTCTAAAATTACGATTAATTGATATTTTTGGCGCGCTAAGATCGCCTACTAAGCAGACAGTGCATGATCCAACAGCTGTTGCACAGATGTGGGCAGCCAGTTTTTCATGCTGGCATCGCTGAGCATACAAACATTGCGATCTATGTAACAGTACAGCTTGCCCACACGGTAAACCTGCAAAAACAGAGTATTATTATAAGCATGCAACAACAAAAATGTCCAAACCAACACACCTGCTTGCCCAACTCCCGACGACCTGGCAGCGGTGCAAAGAGTATTCCGCGTTCGGCGCACTTCTGTGAAACCAACTCTTTGAACTCCAATTGCGCCGGCGGCACCATCTGCATATCCAACATTGTGGGTGGTGGTGGCGGCGGTGGCGTCGACGTCAATATGGGTGTTGGTATGGACGACAGTGTGGGCGGGGCTAGAACGTCGGTAGCGCGATGCATCATTTCAAGCGCGCGACGCAAATGTTCCTTGATGGCGGGTTCACGTAAGATCTCCTCGGAGAACATACTCTTCCAGCCGGTGTACCAGCGTGAGATTTCCGCAAAGTCGGGCGATTGATTTAGCCACAACACCAACACTTGCATCCATTTCGGAAAGAAATATTTATCGAGTAATTGCGCCATTTGTGGCGTGGGCACAAGTTCATGCCACTCCCATACTTGATTCCAGAGTTCCAGCTGTTGTTGCAGCGGATTTATAATGAACTCGTTGAGTACCAATTGCAGTTTGGGTATAATGTGTTGCGAGAGAAAGCGTTGCATTTCGACGTCGTTGAAAGCGCCCTTCCATGGTGTGAGCATGGCGCGTGCGGAACGATCTTGTGGCATCCACGCTTGCAGAGCGGCGGCCAATTTTTCGCGTATGGTTGGAAATATGAATTCCTCCATTTTATGGCCGAGTATATTGTTCCAGGGTAGTATCCAAATGTGTATGGGGACGGTATCGGTGAGTGGATCCCAATCGCGTACGCCGTTACTGAGTTGCGGCAACACCAACTGCTCGAGCACGGAATCGAGTACCCATGTGGGAAATAGGGGTGCCCAACAGTCGAGTAGCGCAGCCATGGGTTGATGCAATTTTGGATTCCAGGAGGCGGCGCATGCGCGGAAACTCGGTATAACGCCAGCCCAGACGAGTGATGAGTACGGATCGAAAATGTTACGCGACTCATTTTGTGGTTCAGCATTCGACTCCAGTATGCCACGCCACTTTTTAATCAGTTCCACATGTTGTGTGGGCTGCTCGATGGGCTTCCAATTCTCCAGCGTAATCTTCACGAGTGGCGCAATAACCCCTGCTGCTAAATCGCCTAAAGCGAACTCTTTGTACTCGGCAGCGTAGTCGTGCTGTAGCGTGACGAAAATTTGCTCTGCGCGCTG
This sequence comes from Bactrocera tryoni, assembly GCF_016617805.1. Lineage (NCBI taxonomy): Eukaryota > Metazoa > Arthropoda > Insecta > Diptera > Tephritidae > Bactrocera > Bactrocera tryoni. Next base: position 63,950,154 of record NC_052500.1, on the reverse strand, counting down.
TAGTGTCATATCATTGCAGCTTGTTAGTTCTTCGACAAGTTTTAGCGCTTGTTCGAGCGTGTCTATGTGATTTTTTTCCAGGTGTATGATTTCTTCAAGATTTTTGCGCTCATGCTCTAGTGCTTCCTGCCGATCAGTGGCCTCACGTTCTGCCTTATCGAGCGAAATTATATCCTGTTCACACATATTCACGATCAGCTGTAGATTGTGCATCAATTCGGGCAAGGCAAATGTGCTGCCTTTCTTGGCGGTAATGCTACTGCTAGCCACAGCTTGTTCTAGGTCGTAGAGTTCTTCTTCGGCAACTTTTGCTTGTCCCAGCGCATGATAGCCGCTCAGCACACGCTTCTCAGGTCCAGTCATGTCGATGACGGGAACATTGCCAATCTTTTTGCTGCAAAAAATATATATATTGAAAATATCTTTTAAATCTTTAAATTGCTCACAACTTACCTTATTTTTTCTGATAACATGAAATTACCCTTTTTGCCCTTTTCAATCACCTCTTCAACGGAGCGATAATAATAACGCTTGCTCTTGTCTTGGCGCGTGTCACCGCTCTTCTTCCATTTATTAAGCTTCTCTTTGAACTCTTTTGCTTCACGCACGTCTTCATCCTCCTTTACCACAGGCTATAAAATTTAATTATATAAAAATAATGTCAATTTCTTACACATAAAAACACAAAAACCACGCTCACCCCTTTACCACCCACACTGGCTGCCGCCTCTGGTCCGTACGCGCCGATTGCACCACGTCCCTTACGCACATGTGCCTGCACCGGTTGTGATATACCCTGCAGATCTTTACCCAAACCTTTACCTGGTTTATAACCCATTTGAAGCAGCAATTTAGCGCCAATACCGCGTGTATGCTGTTCCCAAGCGCCAACATTTGGATTTCCCATTTGCCGCGCATTATTACTACGCTGTTGTCTGCCAATTTCAGCGCGCTGCTTTTGTGAGCGTTCATCATCATCCGAAGTGGTTGCTGAATCACTGGTATCACCATCAGCAGCCTCCACTTGTTTTGGTTTGCGTCCGAAAGAGGGACGCGCATTTGCTTCATCACTTTCCTCATCGGTTATTTGCTGTTCAGCAGTATCTTTCTCAGCTTTTTTATTTTTCTTACCCGCTTGTTGTATGCCACCTGCGACAAAACTAACTGGTGCTGTATAATCTTTTGATTTGCTACCACCGCCGCCGCCGAGACCGGCACGGCCACGTCGTCCACGACGACTGGACTCTTCTGCGCTATCATTGTCACTGTCATCGGCCCAAATGCCTAAAAGGTAATTATATTTTTATAAAATTGTTTTGTTAACTTTTGATTTAGAACACTCTATATAATTTTACCATAAATTTGCTGATTTTTTGACAGATTCCGCCGGCGGCCGGGATTGAACTCATTGTCCAAATCGTAATCTGTTATTTCAAAGCGTTCATATTCATTATCCGACATGGCGCTGGTGGTTTAATTTTTTTGTTATAATTTTTAAAGAAACTTGACTGCAATTTTTAAAAGAAAACCCGAAAAACAATCAGATGTTAAACAAATGTGAAATCGGAAATTTGTTACTGGAACAGCTGATCGTTGCATTCGCAACAGTGTCCGTCAAACTGTTTACAATAAGGGTTGCTGTGTTACGTATTATAAGAAATGAATTATTGCTAACTTTTTTAGTTTTTAATATATATGTATATAATGGATCATTGTTTGAGAAAAATATTTTCTTTATTAAAAAAATTGAATATTTAAATCTAATTTTTGATATCAAACATTTTGAGTAAATAAGAAATGTAAGTATATTTAAGTACAGTTTTTCTTTTTTAATAAAAAATACTTTCATATTAAAAACTTAAAGAAAGGGTATAAAACAGGAGGGTTTGTATATTTCTTGAGTGTAAATGAATGAAAAGAAAGAGATAAGCCGTTGTAGTATTTTACTAAAATAACTGTTCTTTTCACAACATAACAAATTAAATTTTAAAACAATTCCTTTTTAATTTTTTTTTTTTCCAGAGTGACATTTTTTATTTTCATAATTATATATTCCATATTTAGGATAAAAAATTTTTTTACGAGTAAATATTCTTTGTTTTTAAATATTTTCCAATCCTGCACTTCAGATTTAAGACTTGTTCCAAATTGTTTTCAATCCTGTGTGTTTGACAAAATTATTCTTATATTTTTCAATTCGGTATTTGATATTAAAAATTAAAAAAATAAAACTTAAAGCAACCGAATTAAAAATCAGAAAAAAAATTAAGATTTTTTTAATTTTTAATTCGGAGTAAAAATTTCAAAGCGGTTCTTAATTAAAATTTTCGAAATAAAAAAATAAAAAAATTAATTCAAAATTAGTTTTCTATGATTAAATAATTCTTTTATTTTTTTCATTTACTTTTTTATTTTTTTTTTTTTGGAAAATTATATTATTTTCTGAAATTTATCAGAAATATTTCGCTGCATAAAATTTTCACTAAAAAAACAATTTTCTTGCAGAAAACGTGTGCTGCTTCACAGTCGTACTTAATTTATATTTATTTGTTAAATATTTTTTAACCTCAAAAAATTACCTTGCTGCTTATTTACATGCATACTCCTATCTGTTTCACATTATATACCCCAAACCATATATGTTTTTATCGCGTATGCTCTAACGTAATTACAATAAATAAGCAATTAAGTGTATTAAAAATAGTAATATGAATTTGTTATTGTATTTAAACAGAAATATTTTTTTCTCATCTTTGCCATTTACATCCATCCATGCTCACAACCACCACTCAACCGCTTGAATCGCACATGCGCTCTGCTTATTCCGGTCTCATACAACCCTGTTTGTGCGATGAATGCAATTCTTTGCCGTTTCTGTTTTGTCTTCATTCGGTGTTTGACGTGAGCGCACGAGTTGTTGCAATTTTTAGCGAATAGCGGAAGATACGGTTCTTTTACAAATCCATTGCACAAAATAATGTGTAATATTCCGGCAACTAAAATAAAGTTTTAAAATTAATTATATAAATTATCAGAACGCTTTGTTTATTAATCTAAAAAGTATTTATTGTTGTGTTAAAAGCAAAGCGCCAAGTGACAAGACATTCAGTTAAATTTCTCCAAATATTCTTGTAAGAAACGCGTGCTGCTTCACAGTCGAACGTAAACGGCGCAACTTGAAATCGAAAGGTGTTGTATATGTGCGTGTGCTTATGTGCTGTCAGAAGAAAGATAGGAAGGAGATAAACAAAAAAGTGCATTTTATATGAATGGCAATTAAATAAATACGAGCAAGTATAAAAACAAAACATATAAAAACACGTGCTATTCACCGAACACAACAAATTTTAAGTTGGAACCGCCAAGAAATTGAATTTCTTTAGCAATTTGTGGAAACATTTGGACAACTCAATAACAACATATTAATTAATAACACATATTCACCTGTTTGTCGTAATTTTTGACGTGTAAAAGTATACAAAAATGGTGCAGGTGAGTAATTTTGGAAATAAAAACAAAAATCGTTTTATAACAAATTAGAAATGTAGAAGGTGAAAACACATATTTTATGTGCAAAAAATTAGTTTGAAATGGATTTACAACTCGGTGTTATATACAGAATTTAAAATATTTATTTAAACTAAAAATGTGTGTGAAAAAATAAAACAGAATTTCAACATTTTCTACTTGGATATAATATTAAACTGAATTAACAAATGTACTTGTAGTTGTTTAATTAACAACTTTTAAAATTTTAGAATTTTGTGTGCTCTTCAATAGGAGATATATTCTGTTATACATGTGCGATTTGTTATAACTACTTATACATATAATTAGTGAACTCATAACATGCCATAAATCATCGTAAAATCATAAAATCATAAATTTTTACACTTGTTTAAACAATTTTATTTTGTATTAAATACAAAAATGAATTTACGCAATTACAATTCTCAACGCTATGTTTTCGGATCGTTATAACTTTATGAAACTATATGATACCCCTCAATAATTAAAAAAAAAATTATTATCCGTTGCATTCTGCAATTTGATTGAAATAATACAGAGGCCAAGTCAACCTTAAAAAAAATATTTTAAATTTTTCGTAAACGTACAAAAATTTGAAAAACTGCTACCGAAAGGTGTTATATTGTTTTAAGAATATTTGGAAATGTTATATTGTAGAAGGAGTGTTCTAAAAATTGACCGATTATAAAATTTCCAGTATATTCTACAATTAATTCGCTATAAATTTTCAAAGGTTTTTCGTTGGTTGGCTGATTTTTTTCTCAGATCCAATTCGAATTAGAAAGTAAAGTTGGGATTTCTAGTCTTTTTGGTTGTTAAGTATAGACCGGGGTAGATTACTTTTGGAAGCAAAAAAGCCATAATAACATGAAATCCATTGGCAAAGCAAGATAAAATTAAAGGAGAAATAATTTACGGAAGATCTGTGGTCGGGAAGAAGAAAGGGAGGTGCGTGGTTGAATTTTTAAAAGTTACAAACGGTTTATCTCGACTTCCGACAAAACTACGATTTCTACGCGAAAAAGTTATACGACAAAGTTGCGACTAATTAAGAGATTTAGTACTTTTGTATGAATATCTTTTATACATAACCTCAAAATTTATGTAAAAAGTTAATAACACGTTTTTGTGTTTTATTTGTTTCAATTATAACTTCCCTTTCATGAAATTCGGGATAAACTAAACTTTTTATGTCCAAATCATTCATTTTTTTTTATCTTCAATTTTTATCTTATCACTTAATATCGACAAAAAAACTTAATTTTAAACTTAAAATTCTCAAAAGCGTTAGTTAATGTTAGTTTATGAAAAAGTCGTTAGACATCTTTTCGTATTTTTGATGGTGCAAAAAATATACTTTAATATGGAAAGTTTTCTCAGCGAATGCAAAAGATCTCAATAAACGAATGAGCGTGTTTTCTTTTACATCTGCTTCTAATATAACTATAATAGTTAGATTAAATTAAAGCTTTCTTTTGGGCTTCAACTTACAATGATTTTTTTTTTCACTTCTTAATAATTTTAAAGACCTGCACTGGCCAATCAGAATTTCGAAGTCAAATAAAAATTTTCTTGGACAAAGTCTAGGCATTTCTTCCAATAAAATATATTGGATAGGTAACTTAAGAAAATTTACTCAAATACGATATATTTGTTAAATGATATTATTGAAGTCTTAATGCCATCATCGGAGATCATAGTGCTGCTTCGGAAAATTATATTACCAAATTTAGTGAAGATAACTCGTTAAATAAAAGAGTTCTCAATAAAAAGACTTGGTTTTAAATGATCAGTTTGTATGGCAGCATTATCTTAGAGTGATTCAATCTAAACACTCTCTTCGGAGATTGTACCTTTGTTTTGGATAATAAACCCTTTCAAAATTCGTGAAGATATATTGTGAAATAATCGAATTTCCATACAAGGACATGATTTTCATCATTTAGTTTGTATGGTATCTACATATGTACATACATATGTGCTAAAGTAATCATACCTGAAAATTTTTTTTGAAGATTACACCATTGCTTCGAAGAATAATCCGTTACAGGTTTCTTGAAAGTATCCTGTCAAATAAAAAAGTTTTCCATATAAGAGTTTGATTTCGGCTGAACAGTTTGTATGGCAGCTACATACATACATATATCGAATAGCGGTTCGATTTGAAAATTTTATTTGGAAAGTGCAGTGTTGGCTTAAATAAAAATTTATGCGAAATTTCGTAAAGACATCTAGTCAAATAAAAAAGTGTTCTATACAAGCACTTCATCGGAGCATTCGGTTTGTATGGCAGCTATGTGCCATAGTAGTCGGATCTGAACAATTTCTTGGGAGACTATAACTTTACCTTGAATAACAATTCATGCGAAATTTCGTGATGATATTTCGTTCAATAAAAAGGTTTTCCATACAAGAACTTTTTTGATCGTACACTTTGTATGGCAGCTATATGCTATTGTGGTCTCATATCGCCTTTTTGGACAAATGAGCAACTTTTTGTGAGAAAATGAACGTGTGCAAAATTTCAGATCAGCATATCGAAAATTAATAACATATTTTCTATAGTAAAAGTCAACAACCTTAAATATAATCTACTTAATCATATCAAAATAAAATAATTCAACAAAACCTTCTTTTTACCTATAACAAACCAGTAATTGTAGCCTATACTGGTTACATAACAAAGCACAACCCTCAATCTAATACAGATTATTGGCCATTTACGCACTTTGTCCGCGTGAAAAGAAAAAAAAAACAAAAAAAAATTAATACATATAATGCAACAAATTTGTTACATTGCAGGCATATGTGCTTGCAAACATATACTCCCTACAGCCATGTGCAATATCGAAACTTTTATTAGCAGACAGAGTCCACTTTGGCGGAGTGCGCACCCATTCATTCAACCCCGACTTGGCTAATTTGTCTGACTTGCTGCTATATGTACATATAGCTTTAGCAGCAGTTTTCATATTTATAAATATGCATTCTAGATTTTTATTGTAGCATTTTCATCATTTCCATAGCGCTTTTAATTGCGTAAAGGGAAAATTTACACATACAAATACACAAATTTCCGCGTGTCCCAAACGAGAATTTCTCATTTGCATATATCACAGCACATTGTTTTATATACATATAAGTACATATATTTCTAAATAAACATACATACATACATACATACATACATATATTTATGCGTCATTTCTGCTTGGGGGTTGCAACCCCATGCTGTTTTTATTGTGTGCATATGACTTTAAAAATCATAAAGCTGCCGCAACTATCCCGTATTGGAATATTGATGACACCACCATCTGCTCACCAACACCGACAACAACACCTTCTCGCTTTTCCAAACGCTTTGCGTGAAAGTAAAAACTGCCCATACACACTTGCATGCATACATACATACGTAAATCCATACCCGTTTGCATTTCATTTCTATTTTTATGCTCGTGCTTGGCCTTGTATGTGTGCAAATTGTATGAAACGTCATTCTATTGCGTGCATTTTCCACGTTTACTGCTGCTGGGCGTTGTTTTTTTTTTGCAAAACTGTTTTTCTAAGCAGCTCATTTGATTCTCCCTATCGCATCGCAGCAAAGCGTAGCGTGGCTCCTGCTCGGACCGATACGTTTTAGTTCAATTTACTCCTTTCCTTGTGCGTACTAATAGAGTTGCCACGTCGCGTAAGACAGCTTTTAGGCATTGACAGTTATTTATTAAATCACATTTAAGTTTTTCCATAAATAAAATATTTAAATATTTTTATTAAAGACATTAAAAATACCCTTCACAGATACAAAAATTTTGTATATAAAAACTTGATGTTGATAATTCAGTTTGCATGGTAGCTCTATATTTGGTTGTCAAATATCTACCTTCCGTTTTTTTCTCTTTATTCAATGTGTTCGGATTTAGTTCTAATATGCGCCGTTTTGTTCGATAATCTGTTTCCATCTAGACGGCTACTTCATAACACCCTCCTCATAGAAGCCACGCCTCCTTATTTGCGAAGAACTCGGACAGCCACTTTTCACAAGCCTCTTTTGAGTTCCACTTTCAACCAACAAGGGCGTTTACCATGGACAGCAACAGGTGGTAATCAGTTGGCGCTATGTCCGGGCTATCTGGTGGTTGCAATAAAACCTCACATCCGAGCTCCCGTAGCTTTTGACGAGTCATCAACGAAGTGTGTGGTCTGGCGTTGTCCTTGTAGAATACTACACCCTACCTGTTGGCCAATTCTGGACGCTTCTGGTCGATCGCCTGCTTTAAGCGGCCCAGTTGTTCGCAGTAGATGGTAGAATTAAGCGTCTGGCTATATGGGAGCAGCTCATAGTGGCTGATTCTCTTCCAATCCCTACAAAAACACAGCCTGGCCGTCAATCCCGGCTTAGCCACTGTTTGGGACAATCCACCGGCCTTCGACCACGACCGTTTTCGCTTGATATTGTCGTATGTGATCCATTTTTCGTCGCCAGTCACCATAAGCTTCAAAAATCGGTTGAGTTCGCTCCGTTTTAGCAGCAAATCGCAGGCGTTGATTCGGCCCAGAAGGGTTTTTTGCGTCAAATCATGCGGCACCCAAACATGAAGCTTTTTTATGTATCCAGCCTTCTGCCGATGGTTTAAAATGGTTAGGTGACTAACTCCCATCTTCTGGGCGATGTCACAAGATGCCACATGCCGGTCTAGCTCGATGTTTTCCATGATTTGATCGTATTCGTCGTCACAGGTCATCATCACAAAATTAAGTTGGCATTGTTATCAGTTAAAAAAATGTATTTCTCTTAGAAAAAAATTAACTTTAAATTGTTTTGAGTTTTTTCCCTTTAGATATTTTGTACACATCTTTATTTTCAGTTGTTTCTTAATATTAACATTTTTTTTAAATTAATTTAAAAATATCTTGTTTTAATTGTTATCTTAATATTTTACATTTTTTTTTAATTTTTGTTTACATTTTTTTAAATATATTTTATTTTTAATTTTTTGTTTGATATTTTTAAATTTTTTGTTTAATACTTTTTTCTTTTCCTTCTGAATTTATTTGTTGCTTTTCTCAATGAGTAGTCTTTTTATTTTATTTTACTATGATATAAAGTTTAATTTTTTTAATTAAAAATAAACAAACTAAAGATAGATATATATACGTACATAAATACTATGTACATAAGTATGTATATACTTTAATAAAATTAAATGTGTTAATAAAATGTTTCTTGCAATAAAAAAATCTTTGTTTTGAGTTAAAAAAATTAGCCTCATAGGAAAAATTTAAATTACAATAAAACATTTAAAAAAATTAGTTTTTAGTTTTTTTTTATTTCAGATTTTTAGTATACATTTTTATTTTCAGTATTTAAGAAAAATGGTTGTAATTTTTTTATTTAAATTTTTTAAAAGTATTTTTTTGTATTCAAAATTTGGAATTTTATTTTGTTTTAATAATAATTAAAAATTATATATAATTAAAAATCTATAATTTTATTAATTCATTAAAAATTTAGATTTTTATTTTGTTTTTAATCAAATATTTGGAAGATTTTTTTAAATAAAACCTTTAGAATTTTTTTTTATTAAAAATGTACATATTTTTGAAAATGTTATCCGATATATTTTTTAATATTTTCTTTTACATATTTTTTTAATGTATTTTTATTTTTCAATTTTTTTTTTATATTTTCTTATTTTGTTGTAAATTTTAACTAATGTATAATTTAATTTTTTAAATGAAAAATTTGGAATGTGTTTTGTTTGTTTAAAAATTTGATTTGAAAATTTAGTATTTTAATTTTCCTAATTAAAAATTTAGTTTTTATTTTTTTTTTCTTTTAATAAAAAAATTAAATTTGTTAAAAATTAAAAAAAAAAATAAATTAAGAATTAAAAAATTTTTAAATTAAAAGTTATGATTTTTAACTTTTTTCTGTTAAACATTCAAATTTCTTTTAATCAAAATTGAATTTTATTTTTTGGCTAAAAATTCAAAATTTGTTTAATTAAAAATTAATATATTATACATTTTTTCTATTAAAAATTTAAAATTAAATTCGTTTTTGGTCAAAAATTTTAAATTTTTTCACTACAAATTTAGATTTTATTATGTTTTTAATCAAATATTTGGAAGATTTTTTTAAATAAAACCTTTAGATTTTTTTTTAATTAAAAATGTACATATTTTTGAAAATGTTATCCGATATATTTTTTAATATTTTCTTTTACATATTTTTTTAATGTATTTTTATTTTTATTTTTTTTTTATATTTTTTATTTTGTTGTAAATTTTTTTATATAGATTTTTTAATTTTTTATTATACTTTCTTATTTTGTTGTAACTTTTAACTATTATTGTTTTTCATTTTAATGTTCCTCTTTGAATTTTTAAAACACTCTTTCCTTCAATTATTCCACCATTTGGTAACCCTACTTACACGCACTATTTGTTGTTGCACGATTCTTACGCCACGCTGCTGAAGAGCATTGATATTTGCTGCAATTTCTGCCGTTTTATTTCTTGAGCATTTGCGTGCGCTTGTGTACACGCAAGTGAGCATGTGTATGTATGCCGTAACTTTGTATGCCTGAGTCTTCCTGTGCGTGCGTTTTTCCAATTGCGTGAATTTCTACTTGAAACCTTTCAATACACTGCTCCTCTGCCTTACGTGCGCTCCCTTTGCTAGTGCTTTGCTTTGTGTGCGTGGCTTGTTTTTATCCATATGTTTTCTAACATTTTTCCCAGCCAAGCAATGCCGTACGCAGCACGCACGCATGAAATCAACGCACACACGCGCCATTTCCAATTGGATGCCATTATGCATCGTTGACCTACCACCATGAGCAGCAAAGCGAGGCACAAAACAGTAATGGCAATAGCAATAGCAACTACAGCTCCAACTCCGGCTAAATAGATGGCAGGCACAAGTCAACCAGACATTCTGGGACGCGTAGGCCGTACGCCATAGACCAAGGCGAGCCGCATACTCGCATATAAGCAAGGCAATTCAAGTGTCCGCCATACCACCTTTATCTAGCCGCTTGGTATGCGCTAGTACGGCAATGCGCGCAACCTTATCGTGATGCTCCTACGAGTAATGTCCTTTTACTTGTTGTTCTTCTTCTCGCTGTTGTTGTTGTTGTGTATTACTGCAATGCTGTTTGTCCGCCTCCTCGGTGTCAAAGTCGCCATCGCCATCGTCGTGGTCGTCGTTGTAGTCGGCAACGTCTCGCTGATAGTTCGAACTTGCTTGCTAGAAGATAAGCAACAAAACTACCATACAACTGAGCATTAGGCACAACCCTTTCGTAGACTACCGCATATATGTACGTACATCGACAAGTATACACCGCTAGCTCGCTTGCCATTGTCTTCTCATGTGCCCAAGCAGCACTTCAACTGCACTACACTCTGGTTTCGGCTGCAGTTAATTCGATTTTTGCATTTGCGTTCGCCCAGTTTCCTGTCTTCCCCAAAAGAGCGTTGCTTCTTCTTTTCTTTTTCGCCATTTTTCCCCCCCAGTGCTGCGTCCTCTCCTCGGCTACTTACCTCTCATGCATAGTTATAGTAGCAGCTATCTACGTATAGGCAACAACGCACGCCTAAGCTAACCACATTTCCCAACTAAGTAATATTCTCACTTATGTAGCGGTAGTCTACCTACTTGCATTATACTTTGTGTAGACGAAATTACACCAACAACTATCGCAACTATCTAAAACTTCCGATGTTTGATTTTTCCTTTTTTTTCGGTTGCTTATTTCCAGCTCATATTTGTCCGTAACAAGCAAACGAAAAGTTCAAACATAATGCGTTTAAGCGTTGCTTCGCTATGCGTCTACCCTTGCTGGCGTTCATTGGATATTCGTTCTTCGTTGACTCTTAGTTAGCCGGTAGTTTGACCGGATGTTAGGCGGAAATTTTCGTGTAGCCACAAAGACTTCAATTTGTTAGTGGCTGCTTTACTTATTATTAGTTACTTGTAGTACTTTGCCTGTTATGCGCGCGAGTGTGAGCTCGTAAAAAGGCAAGGGAGTCGTGTGAGCGAGGTTTTTTTTTACTGCTTGGCATCACTGAAGGGAGGTAATTTGTCTTGCTTGTTCGCGTAATTTTATAGCTGATTTATCACAGAGAAGTCTGAGTCATATATCTTATTCTCAGTTTCAGCTGTTGTTTTTGTTGTTGTTGTTGTAACTGCAGAATTCTGCCGAGTTGACAGTCCCTGGCCGAATAAAAAATCCGGGTCCATTCCGGTTACGTAGACCCGACTGTCGTGGGGACGAGTCAGAGTCGTAGAGCTTTCTTATATACCAAAAGTTTTTGAGAAAACTTATCTTCTTTATCTCTATTTCTTTCTTGGTTTTATTGTCCCTATTTCTCTCTATCATCCCCTCTAGTGTTATCTTATCTCCCTTGCTGTATCGATATCAATTTCTCACTATCTTTCTCTTCGTCTATATTTACCACTTTCTATCTCCCTTCCCCTTTATCACCGTTTATCTCTCTCAATCTCCGTCTCACCCTAACTTTGTGTCTGTCTCCCTCTCTCCCTCTCTCTTTCTCCATTTATCTCTTTCTCCCTATTCCTCATCCTACACCTTTCTTAATCTTGCTCCTCAGTCTCCAAATGCCTCTTTCTCTCTCACCTTTCTCCCAATATTCCTTTCTCTCTCCTTCTTCTCTCCTGCACATCTATCTTTCACTTGCTCAGGATAAGTTTTCCTCTTTTTTTCTTCCTCAATCTTCGTCTTGCCCTCTCTTTGTGGTTGTCTCCCTTTCTCTATCTCCTTTTATTTCTTTCTTTCTATTATTATCTCTTTCACTCTTTTCCTCTCTTTCTCTTCTCAATCACCAAACGCCTTCCTCTCAATCTCTCACCGCTCTCTCAATATACCTTTCTCTCTCTTTCTTTCTTCCTATGAAATTATCTCTGTCACTTGTTCAGGATCAGTTTGTGTGGTTTTTATCCAAGATAATGTAGATTAACTCACTAGTTGCTCTCAGAAAAGTAGACCTGATCCATGTTTTCGGAAAAGATATGTCAAATACTCGCTTCAGTAGCGTTGAGACTGTCTCAGTCAAAAAATATGCTTAAGTACCAAACAAGTTATATCGATTTATTCGTAAATCTAGTTTCTATTGCCTCTTCCAATGCAATTTTCCGTAAAAACATCTACCACCTCCACGCAGTTTTGGGGTTGAAGCCAAAATCGTCATCGAATCTCGACAATTCTAAATAGGTTACAGAGTCAATATTGACTATTATTGACGATCATTCCCCGAAAATGTGCCATTTTAGCGCCTTTCAAATTGAAACCATTGAAAGTGAATGCACTCTGATTTGATGGTTATGCGTTTCTCATCAATTTCAACTCAAGAAGAATAACTTATAAGTTGAAAGCCTTAAGATGACTTAGGCTCTCGCTAAATTCGTGTCAAAAGGATGGTAAAAAAATGTCCAAAAACAATCACAATGTGATCATATCCTCACACCTAGTTTGAAAATGTCTGAGTCTTGGATCTATGCTTACGACAAGGAAACACCTTCAATCGGCCGAATATCGTGACGAAAGGGGAGATGAAGCCGAAAACACCACATCAAAGCAAGTCAAAAATCAATGTTGTGTTGACAGTTTTTTTCGATTATTGAGGTGTGGTGCTCTCCGAATTCCTTCCTACCGGCTTAACTGTCAACAAGGAATACTATTGGAGTCTTATGCGTCGTTTGCGTGAAGCTGTTAGTAAAAAGAGGCCGGAATTATGGGCCGGCACCGTCGTTTAGTCGCTTTGATGCTTCCCGAGTTTTTCGCCAAATTTTCGGCCAATATCGTGCTGCAACCACCTTATTCGCCTAATTGAGCTCCGTGTGACTTCTGGCTATTCAGCAAACTCAAACGACTGCTTCGGGGAAACCGTTTTGAGTCTATCGAACCCATTAAACGCGAATCGCTACGAGCATTGAAGACTATTCCTATGGAATTTAACAACAGTTTTAAGGATTGGAAAAAACGTTGGCACAAGTGTATTGAGGCCAAAGAGGATTACTTTGAGGGGGACGACATAGATTTTAAAGAATATATTAGGAATTTCAAAATTATGAACAAAGTCTTACTATTTTTTGCTCATAGTATAAAAAATATATTTTCTGATTCGGTTAGAAATTTTTGTAATTTATGTATAGTTTTTTGAGGACATAATAGACTTTAGGTCGCGGGGCATTCCTCATCTATTTTTCTCATATATAGTTTTCCTCTGAAAATTGGCTCCCAACCGTTTTTTCGTCGAATTTCCATCTACAGTAGCGGAATCCTCAACAGGTTTCACTAATAGCCTGAACTTTCGGTCATCGGTGTAATCAATATTCCGTCCAAAACACATAACCTCTTTTAACAGCTTTATCTGCTACTAAAGTTGCACAATGTTCATGAAAAACAATTAGTAACCCCAATCAAGAGGTGTATCGATTTTGAAGTGGTCTGCTTGTTAAGATGTACTAACTCCAATAAAGCACTTTAAAGTTCGTAAAAAAGCAACAACAAAATTAGAATAGCTAAACCCGAGCATGGCTTGCCAGGATTTATCTTTCGTTTTTGTAATTTTTTTTGTTTCTTATAAAATGTGTGTGTGGATGTTGGTCACAACAACCAGCAACACGCCACAGGAGAAAAAAGAAATCATAACAACAGCGAATATGTGTGCTCCAAATAACGGAATCAAACAAGAAACATAGAAATTCAAATTGAAGGAAACTGCACGTAACGAGGTGAACGCTGACGACTACGACGACGGCGACGACCACTATGGGACCCAATAGATAGCTGGGATAGAAAGATAGGCATTAAAGGGTTACGCGGTAACAGGATGAAAAACGAGCTATAAAACAATAAAGTAAAACCAACAACAACACAAACACACCGAGTCAACATAAGCAAGGAGTGGCGGAGAAGGATGACGAGCGAGCCGCACAACAAAGGCGAATGCCAAACAAACAGAAAAATCAAAAGCAAAAAAGTAGAAATGGAGAAACGTGGAAACGTAGAAACGTAGAAATTGGGGGAAAACTTACCTCAAATGCAAAACAAGCCACGTCAATGACAAACGCACACACACACACGCATATTAATAACCATACATGCAAAGAAGTATATCTATATATGTATGTATATGTAGAGAAGCACATGTGAGTCGACACGAGTATTTGTTGTGCACTGCGAGTGAAGTTGTATGCAGTTAGGAAGCGAACGTTAGGCAAAGCATCGAATTGAAACCATAACCATGGGCACGTAATTCGCAAAAGTGTAGCTTGTACGGCAAGGCTGCCTGTGTGGATGTGGCAGGAATAGCTGAAATGTTCGAAGCACAGCAAAATCGCAGTGAAACGACGAGCAGCATAGTGCGATGCGTTGCGGGGTCATGTGTGTGTGTCCAGCACATAAGCGCTGGATAGCCGTGCAGCTAGCAATCGAATCGAATTTTTGTATTGAGTGCGTGCAATGCACGCACAGTGTGTTTTGTGCGCAGCCAAATTTAGTATTTGAAAATTTTAAGAATGAAATGCTTTGGTAAATAGTTAAAATAGAAGAAAAACAGCCTTCAAGTTGATTTAAGCTGACCTAAAACGAAACAAAAATCGTTTATAAAGATTTTGTTTTTGATCTGGCAGTTTGTATAGCAGCTATATGCTATAGTAGTCCGATCTGAACAATTTTAGCGGATATTGTAGAGTTACCTGGGACAATGCTCCATGTCAAATTTCGTGAAGATATCTTGCCAAATAGAAAAGTTTTCTATATAAGGACTTGTTTTCGGCCGGTCAGTTTGCCTGGAAGCTAATGCCTTGGCAGTCCGATCTAAATGATTTCCTCTGAGATCATACCCTTGCCTTAGATAATAATCATTGCCACATTCGTCAAGATATCTCATCAAATAAATTCTGATAAAAAAAAAGCAACTACTTGAGGTGAAAATTACATGTGCAAAATTTCAGATCGATATGTCCAAAACAGTAAAATTGGCAAAAGTTCACATATATACATACAGACAGTCTTGGCTATATTGCCTCAGCTCGTATTTCTTATCTTGTACGTATATATACATACATATGTATATGTATACCTTATAATGCCTAATCCATTTCGAGGTTCCCTACTTTTTCAAAGAAAAAACACGGAAACTTTAAATTTAATAGCGAATGTTTACGATCAAAGAACATTGGAATTTATTTTTTGAAGATTACCTCTTTCAAATGTTGGTCGCGGCTACGTCTCAGATGGTCCATCATCCGTTGAGTCCAGTTTTCGAATGACATCCATGTTGTTTTGCTCCAAGGCCTGGCCTCCAAGGCCTCCAC
This sequence comes from Bactrocera tryoni, assembly GCF_016617805.1. Classification (NCBI taxonomy): domain Eukaryota; kingdom Metazoa; phylum Arthropoda; class Insecta; order Diptera; family Tephritidae; genus Bactrocera; species Bactrocera tryoni. The sequence goes on along the minus strand of NC_052500.1, from coordinate 63,934,277 downwards.
ATATACTTTACATATCACCACAGGAAAATGTCTAACGGTGTGATATCACACGATCTTGATCGCCAATCGACCGGCCCTAACGTGAAATTATATGCTGACCCAACTGTTCTCTCAATGAATCCATTGATTGATGCGATGTGTGGGAAAGTGTCTTGTTGAAACCAAATGTCGCCGAGATCACGAACTTCAATTTCAGGCATCAAATAGTCGGTTATTATGGCGCGATAACGGTTGCCATTGACGGTTACATTCATTCATTCCACCGGTTCACAAACCTCATTAACCCATTGGTTTTTTTTGGATGAGTTGGCAACTGTTGAATCTCTTTAACGCTCTTCTTTGAAAAAAGTACATCTTCTGGGTGATCCACTGTTATAATCACTGTCTGATCGATTATATTATCATCTGATCACTGTCTCATTCAACATCTGATATTTACGTAATTGTTTGTATGATCATCTGATCATTTATGATTGACGTGTGGTTCAGGCGTAAGTCTTTCCACGAATGAATCAAAAATAACAGGACCACTTGTCACGACTCACGCGCGATCCGTCAAAAAAGGCTATTGAAAAAAGTACATCTTGGATCACCTGTTATAATCATTGTCTGATTGAAAAGTGATAATCCTATCATTGTCTGATCGATTATATAATCATAATCATCTAATCATTTATGATTGATCATAAGATCATCTGATCTTATTGGTTATGTTATTATCTGATCTTTACATAATTGATTATATGATAATTTGATCATTGATGATTGATCATGTGATGATCTGATCTTTAGCTAATTGATAATTTTCATTTCATTTTTACCTATTTGATTATGTGATCAGCAGATCGTTGTCTCAATGGTTATGTGTTCGTCTGATCTTTACCTAATTCAATTCCTGGTTGATTACATGATCATCTTATCATTTTTTGATAGAGTAGGAGATCATCTGATCTTTACCTAATTTAGTTTATGATAATCTCATCATTGTTTGATTGGTTATATGATTAAGAGAAATTTGTCTGCTTGATCTTGAATCGATTTAATCACTTTTTCAACAAATTTGATTCTACGATGTTTAGTAACCTATGACAAATCGACCACAAAGTTAAAATTTATAAAAAATATATTTATTTTGAAAATTGAAATATCTCTTCTTTTTTTTAACAAAATCGCCACACTGTACCAGGTCATCATCATTACCAATGGCGATATACACGCGCGCGCGCCACAGTCATTGCTGTCTCTGTCGGTTACTTTGTTATTGTCCTCATGCGAAACGTAGAAGTGGCATTCATATGCAATACAAATTTGTTATGGAGCTGAGCGCGTACAAATGCAAATACAAAAAAATAACGAAATGGTGGCAGCACCGTCATTGACAAGCTGACGCCGAAGAACGCCGCCTGCAACTGATGGCAAGACATTTGAAGAAGCACTGTGGCCGTGGGGGGTAGGTGGTCGCAGTTTTATACGAACAGCTGTATAAGCTAACGATAACGTTACCAACAAGAAAGTGCCACAACAATAACAACAACTCAGCATAACAACAAAAATACGCAACGAAGCGTAACGATTTTCGTGCAGTATTGAATTTTGAATGTTCGATTGGCAATAAATGAACGCGAGCCCACGCGAAGCGGTCGCTCACGCTTGCTGCTTTAGCTGGCGATTGTTAGAACTAACTCATATGGTCGGCATGCATATGTATATATGTATGTATGTACATGTGTGTGTGTGTGGGTGGCAAATGATGCTGTGATGGCTTTTCTACTACATCCATGTGGTGGACTTACATGTGTGTGTAAAAGTACTAGCTTTTTATGTCATCTCGTACACTTGTAGATTTATATGTGTGAGTGCAATACTTCTTCATATACGTATACATATATGTATGTGTGTGTTAGTGTATGTTAGAGTACCCAACATGTACGCCAATGTGTACACTGCACTCGAAGCGTTGATGCTGCCCACAACGAAAAATCGTTGCGTCACTTCAATGACAACAACAATAACTGCAACACACAAAAATGTTAGCACACAAAAATCTCGTTCGATGACTGCCACATAGCCGCACATACACATAGCTACACACAAATAACAAAGCCAAACATAAATGTTGGATTATGTTGTTTTCCTATTGGTATGTATGTAAGTAAATGTCTCTGTCCACACAACAACAATTTATATTAAATATTATTGTTGCCACTTCACTGCAAAACAAAAAAAAATATTATAATAAGAATATAAAACTTAACAAAAAAGTTAAAACTATGGAAAGTTATGTTCTCCACATAACGTGTTTATAAATAAAGCTCCAGGCTGCCTAATTAACATCAATTTTTTTTCTTCGAAATCAAGACTCAGTACAACTTTTGTATTATTTCTTAAAAATTTATTATATTGGGATTTTATTCACTTCTAAGTATTTAGCGAAGAGAACAGAAACAATTCCCATAATCACATAACGACAAAATGAAATCGTTGTGCGGTCGAACTTCTTTTAGAGTTGCCATGTTTGGATTTCGTGAAATGTCTAAAATCTGTTTTAGGATTGGTTTTGAAGTGCTCAAAACCAAAGTATAATTTTTTTGTATTGTTTTGTTTCAGGGTTGCCAAGTTTTTCTTCCAGTAAAGTCGTAAAAAATGTAATGCTAGTTGCGTAGGCCTCGAACTCACTATTTCACCCACCTAGGAATGTCCACGTGTAACTTAATGGCTCGAATTAGTTATTTTACCACGATCGACACACTTTATGGGGTTGCCATCTTTTGTTTCAAAAAAGTCTGCAACCAATTTTTATAAGCTTAATGTCGAAGGACTCAAACTCTCTGCCACATCGCGGTTTCATTTAATTTGAAGGTTTTTTTTATAGGGTTGCCATGTGCTTCTACCAACCGAGTCGTAAGAAATTGTTCTTAGCATAGTTTATAAAGCATAGAACTCATTGTTTCACCTTCCTAAGGATACCCACTAGTTATTTAATGGCTCAAAACAATTATTTTTCACGATCGACACACTTTATAGGGTTGCTACATTTTGTTTCAAAAAGGTCCGCAACCTATTTTTGTAAGCTTAATATCGCATACCTCGTTACCACCTTTTTTCCAAAAAAATCGATAAAAGATTTCTCTAAGAATTCGAAGTATACAAATGGTCTAAGAATGGCACCAATTACTTTACCGCGACCGACTTACTTTATAGGGTTGCCACCTTTTCTTTTCAAAAAAGTCCGTAGAAGATTTGTCTAAAGATTCTAAGTAAAAAATTGACCTAAGCATGGTTTTCACCTTTCTAAGAACACACACGAATTATCTAATGGCTCAAAATAATAATATTCCCACGATTACTTCATAGTGTTGTCATATTTTGTTTCAAAAAAGTCGGTAGAAAATATTTCTAAGCTTGATTTGTAATGTCCCAAACCCATTGCTTCACTATGGCTAAACTTTTTATAGGGTTGCCATGCTTGTTCCCTTGTCAAGTCTGCTTCATGTACTGCTGAAAAATTTCATCTAGTATTTGAGGAATGATCAGAGAATACCGATCCTGTTTTGTCTACTAAAACGATCCGAGACCCAAAGTTTCCAAAGCCTGATCGCCAAATTCGATTGCCTTATGGCGCACAAGGTTTACAGTGTAAATGTCCACAATATAAATCTACCTTTCTACAGCTACAATGAGTGGTAGACAATTTGGAGCTGTAATATCTTTATGTACTTTCTCAAAGTTGTTTCAGTTAACATTCCACTGTCTTCGTTGCAACCTACTTTCTTTCGTTTGTCTGCGCAATTTTCTCAGCATAGGTACTTTTGTTCCTTTTAGCGAGAGCTTTCGTATTCTACTGGTTTCTAGTTCTGCTTTTTGCATTAATTTTGCTCAGTTTTTCTTATGGATCTACATTTAGCTATCCTATCCACCTAAAAGACTTGATATCTGTCCAATCAATCAAAGGGTGGATAGATAATGAAAATTAAAACATTTAAATTAAAGACAAAAAATAAGGCAGACATTTCCAACACTACCTGATTTGGGTGTGTGACTTCGCTAAAATAATTAAATGCTCCTAATTGTAGGTTAATATATTTCAGTTTCTTTATTTATTGTTGCTCATATTCGGGAAACAAATTTTGATACCTTTTAGTAAGAGAACTTGTAAAAATACTCACAGCACAATTATGTGGCAGCATCTTTTACGCCAGCGCCTAAAATGCTGCAACATCTTCGAGCGATTGGCACACAGCGTTAAACCTACCGAAGACACAAGTATGCAAAGTCTAAAAAAATCATCGTCATCGTCATCTACCCACATATTCAAAATCAATACAGGCCATAACTGGGGTCACTTGCAGTTGCAACGTCGACGCTGGCATTCAGTTAACATTGCAAGCATAGTTTTATGTCACTCGCCAAAACTTTTTCCTATTTTCTTGTGCGCGCTTGTTAGCCGTATGTGTGTATGGTTGTTGTAGCTAACACATGTGTAGGCATGAAACTGTGCGGGAGATATATGTGTGTGCGTCTGTGTGTGTTCGTGCATGTATGCCACAATTGCACGCCTAAATGACCAAACGACGAGCAACTTTTAGCCAAAAAATCGAATCAAGCAAAATTTTGCAACTCTTCCATCTCCCCTTCACCGCTCTACGCGATTTTCTCACCGACCTTTGCAATACGCAACTTCCTTCGGCCCTTGTCTGCTGAGGTCTGAGTGTCATTGTTGCAACTGCTGACTGCCGGCGCCCACCCACAACTATATGCCACAGCATTTTTTGTTGTTGTTGTCATTGTTGTTGAGTGTGGCGTAGAGTGCGCTTAATCATATATTACTTGTAGCGTCCAGCTGATGGCGCACAAATTGCCAAAGAAGTCGGCTGGCCGGCTGCTGAGGCACAAGGTAGGCGATCAAGTCAATTGAGGCGCCGCTATGCAAGCTGGCATATTTGTGTGTGTGTGTGTGTATGTGGGGGGCAGAAAATGGTACATAAATGCGTGTGTGTGTGTTCGGAAGTGCGTAACGGTACTGTAGTGTGGGTTTTTCATCTGCCACCTGCGAGCGCTGCTGCGTCTGGTGGGGGCGAGTTCAGCAGGAATGAGACATTTATGCAACCTGCAACGAAAGCTGCTGGTCAAATGCTCGTTATGGCCAAATAGCCACATACAGTTACATACATATGTATGTACATGTATATACTCTCACATAGGCGCGCACGCATTGCGTAGGCAAAGTCCGTACACATACATATGTATACATGCGTATGTATGTTTGTTGTTATTGCTGTTGCCATAGCTTTTGCTCTCATACCTTGCTGTATATTCGCACTCATTGAACTTGCTCTTGTTGTTGTTTTGGGCTTGTTGTTGTTTTGGGCTTGTTGCGATGCGTATGCATTGCGTAACTGCCAGCCTCTCCCCCTTTTCTCCCCTCATAACGGCAATGAAACATATTTTGTTGTTGTTTCAGCTGCAACTACCGCTGCTGCCCTGTGGGGCATATGTAAGCGTGCCTATGTATGCATGCACCGTTATGCTGGTATATGCATTTTGCATGTAGCGTTATCAATATGTGTCTATGCATGCATGTAGCTGCATGCGAATGTGTGCATGTACGTTATGCGTATGTGTTTTTGCTTTTGGCCGCAATTGGAGTGAGCAGGCGCCAATTGGAAAGAGAAAAAATACTTTATGGCCGTTGTAGGCACATTGCGTAAGTGCGTGCGCCTGAAAGTAGGCACAATTTGTACATAAACTATGTCGTTTGCATATGTATTGCTGCTGACCAGTTGGTACAGTGGCGCAACGTTGACACAAATAACGCATGAAAATCATTTATTTTATTTTGAATTTTTTTAATTACCTATATTAATTAATTATTTGTGGAAAATATTAAATAAAATTAAATATTATTGAAATATAAAACAAAAGAAAAAAAAACAAAAAAAAAATAAAAATTAAAAAAATTACAATTTCTATTAACTCGCTAAAAAAGTTTTTGTTATAAAATAATATATTTAAATATAAATGAAAATAATTTTTAAAATCGCACATTTATTATATAATTTCAGTAAATTTAAAATCATGCAAATTTATATTTTTTTTAATAAAATTATTTTTTTTTTTAAGAATATTTCTTATATTGAAAATAACAAAATTTGTTAAATGAAATTGACGAATAATGTTATTAAACTTACATTGAAGTTGTTTTAGAAGTGTAAATGTAGAAGTTTGAGTTCAATTTAAGTGGTCAATAGGGCAATATGGCCTGTTCTTTTGACATTTTTGTTTAGAACTTTTTTCACATATCATGAGGTATATCGTGGAGTGTATAAACAATTTTTTTCGGAATTTTTGATGACATTTGTCCGAGAAATGGCTGGGTGAATGAGATGCGTTTTTTCACTGGCGGACACGATTTCTCATTTTTGGAATATCGGAAACACAAAAACCCAAAATATTCGTAAAAACTACGTGAATGGTTATCGTCCCTACTAGAATCCTGAAAAAATGTTGATAAATACAAAAATATTTAACTTTTTTTTTTTAATTTTTCCCCATGTTTTTTACATAAATTGTGTCATAACATTGTCAATAAATTATAAAAAATATAAAGATGATAGCCAGGCGTTTTGTGAACATTTAAAAAAAATTAAGCAAATCGGTTCGGCCGGAATCATGTCCGCTAGTTTAAAAAAGTGTGTTTTGAGAAAAACGCGTTTAAAGTTTGAGGTGTGCACTCCGAGCGCTCCGAACGTCGAGCGGTATTATTATTTTTGAGCCTTTTTCAAAACCTTCCAATGGTAAAGTGGGTTTCTACATTAATTCGAAGGGTATAAAGGAAGAGAAAATGCAAAAAAAAAAAATTTTTTTTTAAAGATTACCCTACTGACCCCTTAATCGGAAGTAGACGTCTAGTGGGTCTTGTCTTTTCAGTCTGCTGTGTTGTTCACTGTTGTCCAAAAAAAAATCAAAAATAACTTTTATAACCTCCAAAATTCATGAACCGAACAATATTGTTTAACCTTTTTTATTTCTCTGACAAAATTTTCGCTTGATTTCTGAACTACTTTAATGAGTTTGAGCATAATTTGATCAACTATAAAGAAATAAATGACGATCTGAGTCCATTTAGCAGTTACGTCTGTCTGTATCCGCAAAATAGTTCCGACAACCTTTTCTCGCCAAGAAGCTGTTCATTTGTCACAATCGCCAATATCGGACCACTATAGCATATAGCTGTCATACAAACTTTACTACCGGAATTAAGCTCTTGTATGGAAATTATTTTTATTTAAAGTGATATCTTCACCCAATTTCGCATAGATTATTATCCAAAGCATCGCTACAATATCTGAAGAAATTGTTCAGATCGGATCACTAAAACATATAGCTGCCATACAAATTGACTGAACTCAATTGAGATAATGATATCTTTATACTATTTTAAGTGATAAGAAATGCAGCTGTGAAGGATAATATTACTTCGATGCAGCCAAATATTTTTTCCGTTTTTCCTTTTAGTTTTAACTTTTTGTTTAAATTTCAAGAAAAAAATTATAATTATTATTTCTCAATAAATAATTTCGTTTCGCTTAAATTTTTACTACATCTTACAGTATATTTATAATTTATTAATTTTTTCTCTCACTTAATGAGTTTAAATATTATTAAGTACATTTTAGTATTAAAATAATCACCTAAAACATTTTCGCGCCCTCAATTATGCAACATTAAATCACAGTCGTAACCTCTAGCCAGGCACACACACAACACTGCAACCAATTTTAGAAAAAAATATGAACAGGAACCATTTATACAGTCGTACATGGCAACAGTGGGTGCATACCAGCCATTCATTATATGCCACACCAAGGCATTTTCGGTAAATATGTAAATGTTTATAAATATGTGTGTGTGTTCACGCAAGTACATTAATGTGCATCGAACGTTCTACAATGGCGGCATAGAGCTAGCAAAAGTTGTGCCTTCTAGCTGCTAATAAATCTATTGTGAAGCGCAGTTGCTATTTTTTATTGTATTAATTTTCACATTATATTTATGTTGCCAAAGGCTGTTGGCTAACTTTAGCGCTAATCGAAGAGGCAAAATTAGTTTATTGACTATTCAGCCTCGCTTTTTATATAAATAGACATATATTTATTATGCAAACAGTATATAAATATGTAAAAAAAAACGTTAACTTTAGCTGCAACGAAGCTATACCCTACACAGATGCATTTCTTATAGCATAAAAGGTGTAAAAATATCATTATCTCGATTTTGATCGGTCAGTTTGTATGACAGCTATATGTTATAATGATCCGATCTGAACAATATGTTCGGAGATTATAGTCATTAATCGGAAAATTGTTTATGCCAAATTTTGTGAAAATATCTCGTCAAATAAACAAGTCCTTCATACAATGACTTGATTTTGATCGGTCAATTTGTATGGCAGCTGTATGTTATAATGGTCCGATCTGAACAATATGTTCGGAGATTATAGTGCTGCTTCGGGAAATTATCTATGCCAAATGTTCTGAAGATATCTCGCCAAATAAACAAGTTGTTCATACAGTGACTTGATTTTGTTCGGTCAGTTTGTATGACAGCTATATGTTATAATGATCCGATCTGAACAATATGTTCGGAGATTATAGTCATTATTCGGAAAATTGTTTATGCAAAATTTTGTGAAAATATCTCGTCAAATAAACAAGTCCTTCATACAATGACTTGATTTTGATCGGTCAGTTTGTATGACAGATATATGTTATAATGGTCCGATCTGAACAACATGTTCGGAGATTATAGTGCTGCTTCGGGAAATTATCTATGCCAAATGTTCTGAAGATATCTCGCCAAATAAACAAGTTGTTCATACAGTGACTTGATTTTGTTCGGTCAGTTTATATGACAGCTATCTGTAATAATGCTCAGATCTGAACAAAAAGTTTGAAGATTATAGTGCTGCTTCGGAAAATTATCTATGCCAAATTTGGTGAAGATATCTCGCCAAATAAAAAAGTTTTCCCTACAATGAATTAATTTTCATCGATCAATTTGTATGGCAGCTATATGTTGTAGTTGTACGAAAGCAGCGGTTTTGACAAATGAACAGCTTATTGAGAAGAAAAGAACGTGTGCAAAATTTCAGATCGATATCTCGAAAACTGAGGGACTAGTTCGTGAATATACAGAGAGTAAGACGGTCCTGTCTAAATCGACTCAGTTCGTCACGCTAATCATTTATACGGATCGTATATAGTACATAGGGTCTCGGACGTTGATTTGCAGGTGTTATAGACTTCGTGGCAAAGATAACATACCCTGTTCAGAGCATAAATATTTTCATATAAACATATTTTCTAAATCGTTAGACATGAGGCATGTGTTTATGCTGTGTGCTTTGTGGCCTTCAGCTGATATCGAAATTGACAGCTATTTAATAGAGACCAAAGGCCGACAGCCTTGCCAAAAGACAAACCACATACATATGTACACTAATATTCCTTCATATAATAGCTATACATATCGATATTAGTTTATATGTCACTAAGCAGTTACAAGCCCACTTCTCCTGCATTTCTCTGCTGCAGCCAAATAATGTTTGATACTCTCCACATTCTGCTCTCTTTTCAGTATTATTTCACATTCTATTGTGCTCCCAAATATCTCTACTACTCAACTGCCCTGTGTACCTTAGCACAAGGTGGCTTAGTTGCATATATTCTCATTTGTATTTACTCTAGTTATTCAGTTGCCCACATAAGCAGACATCTATGTTCAGCTATAAAATGTTTGTTTGTGTGTTTGCGCATGTTTGACGACTTCCTTTTTCCTTATTTGCCTGACTTTGGCAACACTTCGACACTTTTGACTTCCAGCTTTGAGTTGTAGAAAGTGTTTTGGAAATATTTGAAACTGTTTACTTAACTAAATATTGGAGTTAGGAGTACTCAGATGTCTACGTATGTATAAGTAAGTGAATAAAGAATTTATTCAATTCTACTCATTCAATTTGTTTTGCTAATGATTATCTTACGATGTTTGCATAGCAGTTCTTGGATTGGATTACGGTAAGGGGTTATATGCACTTGTAACTCAGGAAAACGCGTTTTTTTTTAATTTTGAACAGCTTTTTTGTGGGAAGTAGTACATGTTGCTGAGAAACGGAAGTGTGCAAATTTTCAGATCGATATCTAGAAAACTAAGAGACTTCTTCTTTGTTGACACCGCTTATACGGTTTTAGCCGAGTTTGCAACAGCGCGCCAGTCGTTTTTCCTTTTCGCTGTTTGGCACCAATTGGAGATTCTAAGTGTAGCCAGGTCCGTTTTCAACTGGGCTTTCTAACGCAGTGGAGGACTTCCTCTTCCTCTGCTTTTCCCGGCGGGTATTGCTTCTAATACTCTCATCGTTCCATAAATAAATCACCATAAATCTTCCGCAGAACCTTTCTCTCGAAAACTCGTAACGCCGACTCCAATCAGATGTTGTTATCGTCCATGCCTCTGAACCATATAACAGGACGGGGATGATGAGTAGAGTTTGGTCTTAGTTCGTCGACAGAGGATTTTACCATACAATTGCCTATTCAGTCCAAAGTAGCACCTGTTGGCAAGAGTTTTAAATCCGGTTTTAAAGGTCTCGCCGTTCACCGATATTGGTCTTGTTCCATTGTGGGAAGATCGGTCATTGTCTAGCACTGAAAGTATGGCTGCCGAGTCCGATGCTACTTTAAAGAGCCGATAAACTATCCTAGGGTCCCATCTCAGTCTACGATTACAACGTATAGCTTCGAAGTGCAGCCTTCTTTAGGGAAGTGACCATTTACTTCGGCAGCAGGGCAGACGCTACTTAACGACCAGCGGCTGTGCTACTACGAGATCTTTCTGACCTAGAGATTCTCGCCCTGCGGTTACGGGATTAGAATTTACCCGTGGTAAGGCATGCCTGTCGTAAAAGGCCACTAAAATCCATTTGCACTATGTCTTTCTTTCTGTTCTTGCCTTGAAATGTCAGCATAGTCTATGCCAAAAATAGTGCTATAATACTCAGCTTGAAATGATATTATAGACTTCAGATTTATAAATGAAATTTCTAATGTATAGACATTTGACGTTCAAGCGACAAATGTCACCAGTCAGTGAGATGTGGGCGCTCAACTGGTAGTAGCAAAAGCTACAAGGTGTTGCCAGAGACTTTAACCTGGTACCACAGGGAGCAGTTAGTCCTTGGAGTTTACTCAAATCTGCTCATTGTGTTTGGCCCTTTGTGGAAATTCGGGGTGGCTGTAGTTGAAACGTAAAGGCAGGTGGGGTTAAAAAAACCAATGTGGAGTCGCACTGCGGCCGGCTGGCGGACCCAAAGTATGGTAGAGTTTTTAAATACGTGCAAAATGCATTTATACTTCAAAGAAAGAAGCGTGAGGTGAGGTGAGGTAATCATAACAATTGTTGTGATCTAGAGATCCACTGAACATTTTCTCCTAGTAAGGTTAATCTTGTCGCAATCATAAGAATTCTTACTGGACATTGTCCAACACAGATTCATGTATTCATGCAGTAAGGCTACAATTCTTATTGGACGCAAATTGTCAAAGTATGTATGGAAAATGGTAAAATGGAAGCAAACATGCACTTTCTCCTTCATTGCCAAGTTTTGCAATACTGATGTTCAAACATCTCGGCAGTCAAGTCTTCGGTGAAGCAGCAGAGATAGCAATTGATGTTATGTGCCTCAGCTAATTTGTGATATTGTCAAAGGACTTTCTCGATTTATGAGAGTTTTTATGATCAATGCCTAAGAATTTCGGGTATCACAATGGACCGGACAGCTGTACAAGTGAGATGCTTGTTAGCGTTTGTAACTTTATCGAATTTTTAATCTAGCCCAAACTAACCTAATACAAAACGTGGCATTGGAAGGTGGAAGAACATCCTCAGATAAAAACATCCTCAAACAAACAGAAGAAAGATATTTCATGTGATGCCCATGGCTCTTTCTTAATAAACACCTATTTTGGTGGAGGAATATTCAAACTACATATAATAAAAACTTAAGTTGTTCGTGATACCAGGCATCACCAGAGTTTATATATCACAACAAAGCGACGTTCTAAGCTGTGCAAGTGAGATCCTTGTTGTTTGATCGATCTTTTAATCCACCTAATCTAACAGAAAACGTGACATTAGAAGGAGGAAGGACATCCAACATTAATCACCAAAAATGAAAGAAAGATTTTTCATATGATGCTTAGCTCTTTCATAAGAAAAAGGTGTTTTGGTAAAGTAGTGTTCAAACTATAATATAAAAATTCGATGTCAGGTAGTCTTAGCATGTTTGATAACATTTCCATTACTGCAATTTTGTCACTTTTTTTTACAGATTATGTGACAGTTGTAAGCTAGAAAGTAAGTTTTTTGAGCGCAAATTCATGTTTTAAAAATAAGTGTTTAGAATGTTGAAGTAATTAGAACTGAAATGTCAAGCACATATGTTTACTTAGACTATTCTGACAGTTATCCCTCTAGGAAATCCGGTGCTATGTTTAAATTGTCAAATATATGTGCTCACTTTGACAGCTCTGACAGGCAAATATTTCTAAAACTCACCACCATTCCAGTCCGAATGGAATATGAACTATTGGATATTATCATAAAATGCTATATGTACAAGTATACCATAATTGTAGTACGTGCTGTCAGTAGAGTGTTTGTAGTGTTTTTCGATGTCATACTAACTATATACCTTCCGCTGAATCTGGTTTCGAATTATTATGTTTTTTTGTTTTTTGATGTCATGAAGTTATAGTATATACTTATGAAAAACGGGACATGTATACTGACTCTTCCTTCCTTATTATTGGCTATTAATGCATTATCTGACTGGTCAACTGTGGCCTCGTAAGTACGCCCGTTACATATAGTTTTGGGCGTCACCACCTGCAACATTGGCATCCGATTCGTTGTTATATTTAAAATATTTTACACATTTTGTAATATTTTTTTTTTTTACATTTTTGGACTGCATTTTCATGCGACACGGCCAATATTGCGTACGCATTTTAATTTCAACAATTTTTGTGTTCCCTTTTTTTTTGGCTACAATCGCCGTTATTCCGTTATTATGTATGCACTTACATATACTATATTGGGTTCAATTTAACTGTGTAAACATGCATTTATATACAGCCATACTTGTGTGTGTTAAACTGTATGCATTTTACTGCACTTGGCCCCACCTCTTCCACCCCACACCCCTATGCGCAACTGGCAGCGCCACTTCATTGGCATTAATTTGCTGCATTTAAACATTTTATTTTCGACTTTTATGCGCTGTGTATATGAAAATGATTTTTATTTTCGCTTTTTGTTGGTCACGTGCAGCCGAAAAAGCCTGCGCTTCGTTTTTTTGGTAATTTTTAATGTGCCGCCATGTTTCATGTGATTTTATTTTTTCGTTTTATTTCATTGCTGTGTATTAATTTTTATTTTTATTTTCATTTATTTTATAATGAAATTGTTAACATGCGGTCGTTTGTACATATGTATGTGCATATGCATATACTACATACATATATACTGCCATGCTTATTTACTTATGTGCTTTATGTCCATGCTTGTCCATCCTGTCGCTGCTGCCATCGCTTTCCGCATTCCCATTCGTCGCTTTGCAGCCTCCGCCTCTTTTTCGCTTAACATTTGTATTTGCAGCTGTTTTTTTTTTTTGCAATTTTTTCGTATCTTTTTTTGGCGCGCAGTGTATATATGTATGTGTGTGTGCTGCTTTAAATTAAAAATTGCATTGTTGCAAATATTTATATTTTTCCCGCAACGCAGCGCACAAATGAGTGCATTCGTAATAATAATTACTTGACTCTTTTTCTATCTGTTTCCTGTGTGTGCTTTAGTCGACGCTCTTGTTGTTGTTGTTTACTTTTCTTTCAAAGGCCAATTCGGCTTGCAACCTTTTTTGTGCGCGCGTATTTTTATGCATTCATCTGAAATTGTAATTAAGCGCTTAAAAATGTAATAAAATGCGCTTGTTATATTGTCTGGTGTTTGTGTTGTTATTGTATTTTGCTGACTTACTATTTTTTTAACTATTTTTTTTTTAACTATTTTTTTGGCATGCCAAGCCTGCATCCATTGCAGAATTATGAGTTGTTTTATTGGTTGGCGTAAGCTTTATGCTGCTGTTTGTGCTACGCCCGTTATTTGCCGCAGTTTTTGTGAATCCCTGGAATTTTTTTATATTGTGAGGTTAATTCCATACATTGTATCTTGTAAAACTCACTTTTTTATTTTTTTATTTTTTTGAGGAATTCGTACCTACAATTTATATTCATCAATATTTATTTTGTCGCCTTCAAAGTAATCCCCATTAGTTGTAATACACATTTTTCCAGTTCTCGAAACACTTTTCACAAGCAATTTTTGGAATGGTGTTCAGCTCCTTCAGAGAATTTTGTTTTATCTCTTCGATCGATTGAAAACGGCTTCCATGGAGTGGCAATTTCAGTTTAAGAAACAAGAAAAAATCACACGGAGCCAAATCTGTTGAATACGGTGGTTGATCGATCGTATTCATTGCCTTAAATTCGGTCACAATCGTACTATTTTTGAAAATAAAAAAAAATCAGCTCTATCGCGACGAATACAGAAAAAACACGTTTCATACCCAAAATATCCACCAAAATCAAGTTTTTCAAGAAGTTTTTAATTTTTTAATACTTTCATCAGTTGGTCTTCCAGAATGAGGTATGTACGTCTCCAACGATCTCTCGACCGTCTTTGAAGACTTTGTATCACTCGTAGACTTGTGTTTTTGATAAAACTGAATCAAAAAAGCTTTTTCCAACATTCGTAACAATTCCGCACAGGAAATTTGGTTAGAAATACAAATTCTTTGTTTGATAGCAGCTATTGTAAACAAACTGGTTGACAGATCGCGCTCATATTTGGCTTAAAAATTAAAGACTGTCATACCAACTTAGCAAAATACATGTTTTGAAAACTCAGTTGCCAGAGAAATTTAAATTACTATTGCCGCGTATTTTTTTGTCACAACGTATATATATAATATATTCGGATTTATATTTTGCTGATTTTATGATAGTACGCCCTACGTTCTTCTCTAATTATTCCCGGACTCTTATTTGGGCGATCTAACTCTATTTGTATCTTTTCTCCAACAAACACTATAAAAATATAACTCCCACCTTGTGGAAATTTGCCGTTCCTTAGTTAAGATTCAATATCACTCATCAATTATTCTTTTAGTTATGGCTCCAGTATTATTTTGCACATCACCGTTTTTTTTGCTAATTCCTTAAAAACAGAACTGCTCAAGCTTATACTCCTCGTTTCCTCACTCTGTCCCTAAGTCTTGAGTTCTTAAGCCCAAATAATATCCATCGCTTCTCCTAAATCTTATCTTTCTGAGTTCTCAAGTTGACATTCACCGCTTTTCTTCACTCTTTCTCCAAATCTCGAGTTCTGAAGTTGATATGCATCGCTTCACCTCTAACTCCTGAGTTCTCAGGCTAATATCCATCGCTTCTTCTCACTCTTTCTCAAACTTTTGAGTTCTCGGTTTTCAAAAGTTTGACTTGACACAAACCAATGAAAAGATCCATAGCTGTGCAATCTACCCCTATAGGCTATCTAGGCTATCTTGTTCCTGAAGAAAAATGATCTATGGTTTACTTATAGCATGCATTATGTAATTAAAGAGAAGTTTATAACTCAGACAAATTGATTTTCATTATACTCTTTGAAAATTTTATAGATTTCATATCTTTCGTTTTCAGCTAGACAGTTGTCAAAGTTCGATGGAAAGCTTTTCAAACCCTCCCAATTTTCTTTTCTTTATTTTTTTAATTGTTTGGTATTATTCTAGTCTAGAAATACTATTTAACGACATTTTTTAAAGTCCAATAAAAAAAAAAGCTAAGAACATTTTTTCCATCCAATTTTTTATCAGATATTTATTGATATTTTAAGAATACAACAAAAAAATTAAAAAAAAATTTTTGTGATAATTTGATTAAATGCGGTGTGGTGGCGTGGCGGGGGTTGAAATAAGGGTGCGCCCTTCCTGACACGATTCCAACACTTTGGGTGATCTGAAAAAAAAAATTTTAATCAGTACAAATGCCGCTATCGTCTGAACTGGGATAAATAAAAATTTTTTTTTTAGTAAATGGCGACTGTTTGAATTTTTTGCCCGTTTTTTGGTAAAGATCAAAATTTTTTAAAAATAGTAAAAATCAAATTTTTTTAATAATCCTAGTTCCAACCATAGAGAGATATATAAAGAAGGTCCACACCAAATTTCAAGTTAATCGGTTCATTAGAACTTGAGAAATCATGTCAGAAGTGTTGAAAATAGTAGTTTCGAGAAAAACGCGATTAAAGATTTTAGTCTAACTCAGGCGGTTTGCACGCTGCGTCACTAAAATAGCTATAAGTTGGTAAATAATAGGGATTTTAAAAATTCCTTTGGGGAATATATTCTGAAAGGTCCAGTCTTTAAGAATATGCAAAAAAAAAAATCGATTTTTTCAAAATTCTAGACTAGAATACCCCCTTCAAGCATATGCTGAATTTATATCAATTTTTTTGAGAGTTTAGTCATTGAATTGAAGTAAAATTCTTCGAAGTAATATTATTCACAGTTTCATTTATGTAGAGCCTGCCGTACAAATTTCTTCTTTCTTCAACACATCCCAGGAGTTTAGTTTTATTTATTTTATAAACAAAGGCGAGATTTCGATCTCTCAAATATTATTTGTAACAGCGAGGTAACCATGAAAGTTCGAGTACTTGTCAACGTCACCAGAATATATTTAGCAAAATTGGATATAATCTGAAAAAGGGGCAACGACTTAAAAATATTTTTTTATAAAATTATCCTCAAAATGTGTATTTTTCGAGTTCGAAATTTGCTTTATCGAAATAATACCTTTTGGGGGCGGAAATACTGTTTTTCTCAATTATAAATCACTAATACAAAATTTTAGTTCTTCGAAACACATTTACTAGTATGTATGTATAGGCGTACAAATCGGCTTAAAAATGTACAGTGGGAGTATTCGTTCAAAAATGAGAGCTCACCACAAAAGTTTAATATAAAAATGTATTTTGTGAGTTCGAGTTTTCAATTTTGATTTTTTTAAATCTTTTTAACACGAAAAATTTGTTTTTTGTTTATGTATAACATTTTAAAGTCTTTCAAAGAAAAGCTTTCTAATAGTTAAGAATTTCTTAGAATAAATAGTCTTGTGATGAAATTTTTTTTTTTTTTTAATATTGAAATATTGCCTTGCTTTATTAATACATTATTGCCCAGTTGCTCTGCTTCACATTGAGATTATTACTACTATTATAAAAATATATCAACTCGAAAATTGCAATGGTGAGCAATACAATTTTCATCGAAAAGTGTATTTTTCGACTTCGAATTTACGGTGACAAATTTTATTTCGCCAAAAATAATATGTTAACATATGGCTAGAAAAATGCAATGTTGGGTAGTAAAACTGTCTTCGAAAATTTTTCGAGTTCGAATTCCATTTTTTTTTCTACCAACACTTTTAAAACGTTCGAAGAAATTTTTTTATCTATTCTTCGTAAATATACCGACTAAACATGCAATGCTGAGCAATAAAATTGTCTTCGAAAATAGTATTTTTCGAGTACGAATTTACGGTGACAAATTTTATTTCGCCCAAAATAACATGTCAACATATGGCGTGAAAAATGCAATGTTGGGTAGTAATACTGTCTTCGAAAATAAAATTTTCGTGTTCGAATTCCATTTTTTTCTCTATCAACACTTTTAAAACGTTTGAAGAAAGTTTTTTTTAACTATTCTTCGTGTATATATCGACTAAACATGCACTGCTAAGCCATAAAATTTTCATCGAAAAGTGTATCTGCAATGTTGGGTAGTAAAACTGTCGTCGAGAAGTAAATTTTTTTTGAGTTCGAACTCCATTTTTTTCTCTATCAACACTTTTAAAACGTTTGAAGAAAGTTTTTTTTTATCTATTCTTCGTGTATAAATCGACTAAGCATGCATTGCTAAGGAATAAAATTTTCATCGAAAAGTGTATTTTTCGACTTCGAATTTACGGCTACAAATTTTATGTCTGCCCAATTAACATTTTAACATATGAGCTCCAAAAATGCTATGCTGGGTAGTAAAACTGTCTACGAAAATAAATTTTTCGAGTTCGAATTCCATTTTTTTTCTACCAACACTTTTAAAACGTTCGAAGAAAGTTTTTTATCTATTCTTCGTGAATATATCGACTAAGCATGCATTGCTAAGCAATAAAATTTTCATCGAAAAGTGTATTTTTCGACTTCGAATTTACGGCTATAAATTTTATTTCTGCCCAATTAACATTTTAACATATGAGGTCCAAAAATGCTATGCTGGGTAGTAAAACTGTCTACGAAAATAAATTTTTCGTGTTCGAATTTACGGCTACAAATTTTATTTCTGCCAAAATAATATGTTAACATATGGGCTCGAACAATGAAAGCTAGGTAGTAAAGCGGTCTTCGAAAAGTAAATTTTTTCGAATTTGAATTTTTGAGTTCGATTTTTTTTTTACCAAATAACTCTTTTAAGACAAAAAATGCTTTTTCATAAAAGGTATACAACTTTTCATACGTTCGAAGAAAATTTTCTTACTTATTCTTCGTAGATATAATATTTATTATGCAGCCAAAAATGTTCTACAATATGTCCTGTTGAATATTGAAGCTGCATTAGCTTAAAGTTTAACTAGTCCCAGCGGTTCTGCTTTAAATTAAATTGAAATCGTTGTACAAGTATGTTCATATGTGACCTTGACTCAATTTGATTTCCCAAAAGCAACCTTGACCTTTTTCAAAGTATGTGCACAACTCCAACACTTCCTTGTTTGTAATATTTATAAATACAAATACCACACAACCATAAGCATTTGAAAACCCAACAACACCATACACTGCCTTTCCCAACTTATGGGAATTCTAACTAATCACCTTACAGACATGACTGAATAAAATTATACCGACTATGCCGGCATTTTGTATACTAAATAGCAAATAACACAGCAACAACAAATGCAATAATAAAATGCCGGCGAAAACAAAAAATTACGCACAGACCATTTGCTTTTGAGAAAATTCGCAAAAAGGGCAAGATACTGCCAACACACACACAGACACACACCCACACGACCTTCGTCAACACAACGACCTTGGGTGCAATTATTACACCAAATAACATGCTTGCGTGCTTCAGATATACATACATATATGTATGCACAACTGTGAATGTGTGGTCAAGAGGCCAGTGAACCTTAAACAAAAGGTAGCCATCTGCTTAAGCATTTAAGTAATATTTAGTACAAAAATCATTTCGACCGCATTCAAGCAGGTTTTGACCTTGCTGGACTTTTGTGACTTGAACTCTGTGCTTATTTTTGTTGAATTTGCATTTAACTTACAGCCAGCGCTTGACCTTCATTAAATGTGAAATGTTGTCAAAAATGGGTGTTTTAAATGGCGTTGCATACGCACAGGCGCACACACAGCGTTATATCGTTTTCTGCTGGAATTTTGGGTGTACAGCATACATATATACATATATTTATATGTACTAATTATACAGCACTCGCTCTCTAGCTAAGCTATTAAAATGTTAGTGCAAAGTTTGTTGCATACTTTCGGGCATAGACACACGCACTTACCGCCAAGCTTGCTGCCTTTGGTTTGCTTTCCTTTTGTGTGTTTTGCATACGTGCGAAAGTAAAGTTGTATTTAAAATTTTCTATGCATGTTTTATTGCTTTACAACATATTGCACAGGCACACACACATGCACCCATACTGCTATGCACATGTACTCGCTTGCTTGCACACAATTGCTTGGTAGACAATTTTCCTGATATAAATGTATATATTATATTTGTTGTACATACATGTGCATTTTTGACTCACACACGCACACTAGATGCGTATGTATGTGTGTGTGTGTAACACCGAAAATTTCTACTCCTAAAAGTCATGTCAAACTCGTGCATTGTTGCTGTTCAGTGGCCGGTCGTGCGGTCAGTCGGTGGTCACTTGGCTAAACTTGACCTAGAAAAAACTTTATCTATCTAAAAATTTATATATGTATGTATCTATGTATATACATTGTATAGACACGTTTGTGTGCAGGCACTCACGCTTGTCTAATGCGTACACACAGCCTTCCACAAAATACATATACACAGCTATGCATTCGTTGTGCATGTGCACTTGCCATGCGTAGAAATGCATACCGGTTGCTTTAATGAAGTACCGTTTCACCTTCGAAAACTTTGTGTGCTCACATGCTTTGCATATCAACTGGAAACTTTTCCTAACTTTTTCGTTAGTTTAGTTGTGAGGTCAGTGTACTGTGCTTGTCGTAATAAAATTTAGTGTTGTCGTTGCATGTTGGTATGATGGTGCGTAGGTGTTGCCGTTTGTTCTTATTTTTGTTTATTTTAAATTTTAATCTCCTGCACTCCTTTCGGTTTCGTTGACAAACGAACACACTAACACATATGTCAATATTAACACTTGCTGCTTAAAATTACAAGCTTGTCGATTTAAATTTGATCTCAACTGAAATATATATTTTATTGACGAAAGTTATGACTGGCTTTGTGCTTTCAAAGTGGTTAAACAGTTTCTCATGTATACATATTTAAAATATTAAAAGAACACATAAGTTCACTCTGAGTGTGCCTTATACTATTAAGTTATGAAGTGGTTTCCAAATTGCTATTATAGCAAACATTTAGTGGCGAAAATTTAGCATACATTTAGCAGCAATATATAATATGTTCTAAATAAAGAGAATTTTGTTAGTTCATTGTGTTCGAAATACTCTTAAAGTTAGACTGAACTCTACAAAGCCAATGATAGTTAAATGACGAAACAGACACTTGTTTTCGGTATGAAGCGGGTATTATAGAAGTGTTAAGAGGTCCGCATAATGTTGAGTTGTTAAAACTGATATTTTTGCTCACCATTTTCTCATTCATTTATTCATATTTAAAGACCATCAAAAATAAAATATAAATATATATTTTTTTTCATACTGTTGTGCGTCCTGGTGGAAGTAGAGAAGGAAAAAATGCCGTTGTCACGATTTTTGCCCTTGAAGATATTAAAAAAAACAAGAAAAAACGTTAACTTCGGCTGCACCGAAGCTAATATACCCTTCACAGGTGCATTTCTTTTAGTAACTATTTGTCCAGTTTGTATGGAATCGATATGCTATAGTAATCCGAACTGAACAATTTTTCCGGAGATTATTGTATTATCTTAAGTAGTAATCCATGTCAAATTTCGTGAAGATATCACGTCAAATGCGAAAGTTTTCCATACAAGCCCTTGATTCCGATCGTTCGGTTTGTATGGCAGCTATACGCTGTAGTGAGCCGATCTGAACAATTTGTTCGGATATTACATTGTTGTCTTAGAAAATAATCTGTACCGAATTTCGCGATTTCGTGACTCCGATCGTTCAGTGGTCCGATATCGGCAGTTCCGACAAATGAGTAGTTTCCTGAAGAGAAAATGACGTTTGCAAAATTTCAAAACGATGTCTTAAAAACTGAGGGACTAGTTCGTATATATACAGACGGACAGACATACACACAGACGAACATGGCTAAATCGACTCAGTTCAACATACTGATCATTTATATACATATGTATATACTTTATAGGGCCGCTAGGGACGCTTCCTTCTGGGCAAACTTAATACATATACAGGGATAAAACTAACTGACTTTTGATTACAAATGTCATTGTCGTCTGAACCAACAAAACAGAAACAAACAATTTGTTTGTTTTCTGTTTATGGAAAAATTTGGAAAAATTGATTTTTTTTTTTTTAATTTTATTTCCTTAATGTAAATATGTATATTTATGAATGAATACACAGAAAATTTCATATCGTTCCGGTGAATATTTTCAAAGTTAAGTTCAAAATGGTGTTATCAAAGTCGGCGACCAAAATCACTTGAAAACTGTTAAACCGATTAGTCTTAAATTCAAAAGTTTTCTCAGAAAAAATTTGGAATTTTCGCTTTTTTCGGTCTATGAAAATAAGGTTTGTTTCGTTAAGGTTTGTTTCGTCGAAAAAAGACCTTTTTTCATGAATTTTTTTAGAAAAAATTATTGCTGTAGGTTTATTTTACTTATTTATATATGAAAGTACAACATTTGAAGGATACTTAAAAAAAGTTTTATCGAAAAATAGCGAGGAATAACGGATTTATCGTCGATCTCTGCAGGCACCTCGAAAAGAAGTTTTTGTGCGTTGACCAGCCTACAGCATCACTGGATCATCTGAAACCAAAAAATCAAAATGGTTTCTATAGTTTATTAGTTTATCTTTCAATTGACGTCGAGTTTTTTTTTTAATTTTTCAATTTTTCCATTTTTGGTAGGTACCATTTTCAAGCCAAAATGACGATTTTAGACGAAAAAATCGACCTATTTGTTATTGTAAAATTGTTTGTAATTAAAATTTTTGGACTTGACGTCATTCGAGAGCTATATATTTGTAGAATATTTGTACAAAATTTCAAAACGATCGATGCAGTAGTTTTTTCTGTAGGCTGGTCACCGATTTTAAAAATGACATATTTAGAAAATCGATTCAAAGTTTTTACCGCTCAGCGCAGGTAGCTGGAAGGCGCGCAAACCTAAGTTAGAGGTACCGTTATTCAACCTGCTGTAACTTCGTTAGTTTTTCTCCGAATGACCTAAAACTTTAACACAATATTCTTGAGATGTTGATGGTTCAGAAAAAAAAAAAATGAAAAAAAAGTTGTCAAACCTTACCCCCCCTTAAATGGCAGCACTAAAAATAGTCGTTTTTTACTACCTTTTTTAACTGTCGAAGTTTCGGATTATTACAAACTATAAATTTTTGTTGGTTCACACGATTGTGAGATATTAAAAAGTATTCATGCCAAATTTAAAGTAAATCGACTAATCAGAATTGAGGTATCGTGACATGGTATCGAAAATACTATTTCAAAGATACTTCTTGCGCTCAAACCGGTATGGTGTCAACGACAATTAAATGGCTATAACAATTGAAATTATTAAAGTTGATATATATTTTATTTTTATATTTTTTTGATGTACAATTGAGTTGAAATAATTTGAATTTTGGAAAAACGCTCAGGGGGATACATATTTTTGAATATCTACTCTAAACTATTTCAAATTTCTAGACTAGAATACCTCTTTATAGCAATTATAAAGGAGCCTAATTAATTCCTTCATACAAAATAATCGCCACTGCTTTAAGAAACTTATAAGTGAAGACCCGAGTAATACTTCAGTAACCTATTACAAAGTTGCCCAAGTGAACCGTCATAATTTAAATTGAAGAATCACCATCAATGTCTCTTCAGAGAAAAATGGCAATATTTGCTAGGACTTCTTTTTGTATGTTCTAGAAGTTTAGCTCCAAGTGATAAAAAAAAAACAGTTCAGAGTATTTTTATATATCGATATCACCAAGAGACATTGATGAAAAACCGACTGAAAAATTAAGTGTATATACATATGTACATAGGTCATAACCTAAATAAGGTAAGTGTAAAAAAGGTCCGCAAGAAGAGAGGTAGTAAAAAATACAGAGTTGATTGGAACAACAAAGGCAATGATGGCAAAAAACAGCCAGTCCAAAAATTATCGGCGGCTGTTAGTTTACCCGTTTTCACTACACACACGAATGCGATTATGAAAAGAAAGTGCAAATCGTCAACATTTTGGAAAAAGCAATGAAAAGTTGATAATTACAAGTAAATTGACCGACCTTACCTAAATTAGATTTATGAAATAGAATTTTTGGATGTATGAATGTATAAAAAATAATAGGATTTTAACTGGATATCTAAGTTACTCGATTGAATCCATGTCATCAGTTTATATATTCAAACAATCTCAGTTCAATACATTAGAATCTGGTTCTACTGCTGTCGAACGTGCTATTTGACGACGTTCTACGACTCCCATTAGAAAAGATGGTCCAAATTATCGGGTACGCTGATGGTATTGCGGTAACGGTGGTAGGAAAGGAAATCAGGTGGATAGACTTTAAGGATGAAGAGCTGGCTCACTGGGAAAGAGCTCCAATTAGAAGCTCATAAAACGGAAGTAGTGCTAATTACAGGCAGGAAAAAAGTAGAAGATGTTACACTTAATATCAATGGCTATAATATAACTACTCAACAGTCACATTGAGAAAGCATGTGAAAAAGCGACACGAATAACACTCGCCCTATCAAGGATGATGGCTAATATTGAAGGACCAAGCCAGGGCAAGCGAGCACTCTTGGCCAAAGTCAGTCAGTCAGTACTAATGTCCCCATATAGGGACCAGCAATGCTGATTAATACATACGTAAAGAATGCAAGATCTCGGACACGGTTATTTGTGGTTTGCGCACGGTGTCGGACGAGGCACCACAATGGCATTAGGTCACAAAAGAGTTTACGAAAAATCCAGAGGCATTGAAAGAAGATTTATAACATTAGAGTGAAACGAAGAAAGGCAGAAAAGTATATCTGAGTGGCAGAGGCGCTGAGACATGGCAGAAAAAGAAAGGTGGACGTACAAACTAATCGTTAAGGTGCAAGCATGGGTGGAGAGAAAGCACGGCGAAACTGATGACTATGAATACGGTCACTAATCAATGGAATCAATGAACGTGTGACTTCAGAGAATATTGTGTAACACATGTTACAATACAAACTCGTGTGGAATAAAGTGAAGAATTGATCCGCAATCTCCAGGAACTGGGAAAAAACGAAAGGCAACCAGGTAGCGAAAGCAGAGAAATTAGAGAAGTGTAGTCCAGAAAGGTGCCCATGGAGAGGCAATCTTGGCTGAGCGTGGTCTTGCGAAGAAATGCTGAACGACGATTCGGTAGGATCAGTGAACTATAGTCGGAGTTAGGGTTAAGTACGTAGGTGTACTGTTACGCAAGTTCGGCATAGTATGATCATCCTTACTAGGCGTGGTTCCGAAAAGGGTGTACTCTTAGCGTATCTATGAGAGAAGGGGGAATCCCTTCGAAACCAAAACAAAAAAAAAAAAACAAAAAACACACCCTCAACTAATTTAGTTCTCAAATTTAAAAAGATCTGAGAAGATTACAATCTTTTTTAATGTATTTAATAATCACAGCAAATAAGACATTTCAAATATATATAAAAAATTACCACGTCATCTATATGAACCAGAATCTTAAATTCTCTCCACTACAAACACCATTACTACTACATGCCAGCAGACAGCCGCTAGACTAACCGACGTTATTAAATAAAGAAGCTGCAAATAAACAGAGAACACAAAAACAAAAATAAGTAAAAAATAAGAAAAAGAAATTAATAGAGAAAAACTTTTACTTTCATTGCGAATAAGTTGCGCTAAAAATAGTGGCACAAAACCGGCAAGAAGCATAAGAAGAAGAAATAATTGCAATAAAATGTAAAAAAGTGAACGAATATCCACTCAAGCACTAACACAAACGCCAGTTATGCTGGCAACTAACTTATTTACACTTGTCTGCACACCACGTGACATACTTTCCGTCACTTGGCAGCGCCGCAGAAAATTTTCGAGCGCATTTCTTATGCCACACCAAGCCACCACCTGCCACATACTTACATATATATACATTGCAGTTGCTGTTGTTGCCGTACCCCCACACAGCGTCGCAGTTTCTCTATTAGTTGTTGTTTTAGTTGTAATCCTTGAAACCGCATAGTGTCTTCTGCCAAGCGCACCGCCTTCTTTGCCAGCTGCGCGCTGACACAGTTTGGTGTTTGCCATTTCTTTTTGGCACTGCTCGCCACCAGCTACAACACCACAAGCGCCTTCTACTGGATGCGCGCCACTCGACGCTGCAGTCTTTCGTGCATTAATTCTCCGGCTTTTTATTTCAAAACTATTTCTTTTATATATCCATATGTAGTGGTATAAGCAGATATATACATATATATTTTTATGGCATTACATGACACCACACCATCTTGCCACACCTACTTGCTTTCATGCCACAATTGTAGTACAGGTAGTCTCTAACAGCGCTCAGCTGCCTGCCTGCGCTGCTCCTCCAACTGTCTGTCTGCTGTCTGCCTTTGCTGCTACTTAAACTTTTATTGCCACCAACAAGTGTTTTTCTTTCCTTCCAACACTTTTTTTTTAAATATTTTTTTTTGTTGCTTCTACACTCACTTATTCTTCGTCGCTTGCTTTGGCTGTGGTTGTGTCGGTCCGTGGTGTCCGTGGTTGTCTCTCTTGTCGTCGTCGTTGAATTTCACACTATTTTTCTAGCCAACTGCTGGCACTTTCTGTGCGCTTGGTCCATGGACGCCAAGCCAACTCGTGCTTGCTCCTTTTCGCCGTTACAACATTTGCTCCTCCATTCATTCTTCGCTTCTTCATTCATTCATGCATTTATTTATACAAGTTATTCTAGTTATTCTTGCTTGTAAAAAACGCTATTTTTTTATTTCTGCTCCTTTGTATCCTTACGCGCTTAGCGATCTCTGCAGCTAAGTGAATGAAAGTAAATACCCACACACAGCCACAGATATACATATATTATATAACTGTTAGTCTATGTCTTCGCTACGACATAAGCTTTTGCATATTTATTTGCAAGCTTTTTTATTTTATCCTTTTTATTTGCCGCTTCTGACTGTCTCTCGACACTCTTAAGTTTGCCATTGCCGCAGCCAGCCACGGCAGCTGCTGTTGCCTGCTTGTCTGCCGGCGCTGTCTGCTATTTCCGAAGTGTGTCAGCACTTTCTTCTGCTTTGTTTTTATGAATATAATTTTAATGTACTAGCTGTCTCGTTGAGTCTATCTATGTATATACATGTATGCATGTATGTGTGTGTCTTGCTTATCGCATCCTTGTCCTTGAACCTTGACGCCTTGCCTTGCCTTGAATTGCTTCCGCGTTCGTTACTCTCACTTATATAGATATAAAATATATGTATATACTGTATATTTCACACAAAGTCTGTATCTATTGCTTGCTTGGCGCCACAAGGCTAGTCGCTTCCTTGTCTGCATATTATTCTTATTTATTTATCATAACTGTGTGTCTGTGTTTTATATTTGAAGATTACCTTGACTCAGTTCTTTAATCTTTCAGTTCCTTTTTGCTCGCCTATTCTTGGCTATTTGCATGACATTATTCTTGTAGTCGCTTACCAAATGATTTAACTTGCTTTCATTCATTGTGAAGTAGGTTGATGTCAGTAAAAATAAATACTTGCGATAATCTGGATAGTGGTGAAATACTATCGTGAGCAAAAAATAGTAAGACTAAGTAAGGCGAATACGGTAGTTACGGCACGATATTAGTTGAAAATTCATCGAAAAACTCACGAAGAATTAATGCATAATGCGACGTTGCATCTTCGTGGTGTAAAAACCAAGAGTTGTCGGCTTATATACGTAATTCCGAACTCTGTTAACGCATAGCTTCGCATAAACGGCGCATAACACTCAAATAGTATTTCTTGCTGACAGTTTAGCCGATGGGAAGGAATTCGGAGTGCACCACACCTCGATAATCGAAGAAAACTGTCAACATAACCTTTATTTTTGATCTACTATCGAGTGGTTCTTCCGGCTTCGGTTCACATTGATCGTCTGTTTCCGGGTCGTAAGCATATATCCTAGACTCTTCGTCAGTAATAATATTTCGTCAGTAATAATATTTCGTCAGTAATAATATTTCATGACATTCTGGTAGTCAAAAAGACAGACGTTAACGCGACGCTGTTTTTCAAAAAAATTGAGTAATTTTGGAACCAATTGTGCTTTCAGGTTTCGTAGACCTAAATGATCTTTCAAAATGGTTTGCAGTGATCCTTCCGACATTCCAACGATGCCAATAAGATCTCTGATTGTTAATCATCGATTTCAAAATAAATATCTCACGAAAAATAAGTTTTTTTCTTTCAAGTGGTGGGTGGGTTTTGATTTTTTTTTTTTTTTTTTTTTTTTTTTTTTTTTTTTTTTTTTTTTTTAATTAATGGAGGTTGAGCTAAGTGATTTATTTGACACCAAAAATTCAACCAATAGTCCTAACCTTTCCAATCCTAAATATATGCTTCAATAATTGAAAATTTTATAAACGGTTCAAAACAGTATTAAATATCAGTATACTATGTGTACAACTGAAATAGCTGAATATCCATTAAAACTAAAATATTAGGTATTCTAAATATTTTGAAGTAAGAGGGTATTCTGGTTTAGAAATTCGAAAAATCATTTTTTTTTTATTTTTTGCATATTTTTATAGTATAACCGTTCAAAAATATCTCCCTAAGAGGATTTTTCGAAATTCAAATTATTTTCCGAGTTACAGCTCATTTTGTGACTCCGACTGTGCGCGACTAGTTCTCAAACGTTAAACTCGTTTTTCTCGTAACTACTTTTCTAGAAACGGTGTGCATGATATCTCAAGTTCTACTTAACCGATTCACATGAAATTTTACACAGAGCTTTCTTACACATTATAGTATCGCACTACGAAGAGTTTTTTTTTTTTATTTTTTAAAAAATTCCGAACCACAAAAAAACAGGGAAAGTACGAAACTACACTTTTACTCTTCACGGATTTCGCATAAATTTTGTTCTTAGGTCACGGAAAGGATTTATATCCTGCACACCAGGACAATCCCTTGTTTCATCAGTCTCTACTTCGCCGACCTGCAGTTTTTTAAAATTAAATTTTTTTCTTATATTATTTATGTTTTGTATTCTTAGAATACCAATAAAAAGCAAGTAAAAAATGGATAGTCAAAATATTTTTTGATTTTTTTTAT
Organism: Bactrocera tryoni; assembly: GCF_016617805.1. Classification (NCBI taxonomy): domain Eukaryota; kingdom Metazoa; phylum Arthropoda; class Insecta; order Diptera; family Tephritidae; genus Bactrocera; species Bactrocera tryoni. Next base: position 63,905,365 of record NC_052500.1, on the reverse strand, counting down.
CGCATCAAAAAAAAAGCCTGAAATTCGGGCTTCTAAACCAGAATACACCCTTAAAACTATATTTATATTTTACGAATAAGTCAAATAATATTTTATAAATGTTAAATAACATAATTATTTTCTTTATTTTTAGGTAAGTCCATAGAATCATTAACCATATATACATATCTACATATCTTCAATATTACGATGACAACCATAAATTATGATATATTGTAAGTACTTAGTGTGTACGAGTATAAAGAAATATTGAGCGAATCACATCGAATTTCCGTAAGTAAATGATGGCTCGGTTATAACCGGATAAGCGGTGTCTACGGCAATAAAGATGAAATAATCGCTTTATGTACACAGAAACTATTTCCTTCATTTCCTTAAATTGGCTTGTTGCATGCAAGGCATTATTTAAAAACGTTGTGAAGTTAGCTGCCTTTTCCGACATTTTTTGGACATATTCGCAATAGTTGAGTTCTTCTCTTTTTTTACTTTACAACATTTTGATTCAAAGCGGATATTTTTCCACTCAATTTGTGTTGTTGAAGGAGAGTACAAAACCGGTATATACCATAAACTCTCATAAGTAAGGCAAAAATGTTTAACAGATGTAAAAAAAAAGTTTGATACTTGATTCTTTTTTAGAAAAGTTTAGATAAGATTCAGATAGTTAGATGTTTGAGTCAAAAATTTTAGAATTCCATTTTCTTCTCAATATTCATCCTTACTCAGAAAACATATGTATGAGTTTTAATGTCTTACATAAAGTTCAGAGCTCTTTGCCTTGGTCTCCTAAGTAACATATTTCGAAGACAACATTTTGCTTAGAATGCGTTTAAATAAATAAACTATTAAAACCTCATATCAGGAGATATAAATATAAATAAATTTAATTAAGATAAATAAAAATATATCTAAATTATTTTTGAAATCCAAGTTGTTCACACAACGTTGATGAAAACTTAGATAAATTTCCAAAAAAAGGTAATATAAAATATATGCTCTTTTTTTTGAATTTTTCACAACATTTTTATTTAAGTTGTTTTAATTTTTTCTTTTTTAAAAAATATTACACTGAATTTGCTTGCTACAAAACATTTTTTTCTGAAAACATATTAAATTTTTAATAAAGTTTTTCAGTTGAGATTTTTGTATACTGATTCATTTTACTACCGTTGTTTCAACTTCATAATAAATGCTTCTTTATTAATTTTTTATATGGAAATTGCTTAGACTCACTGTTCAAGGCAATTGCCCCGCAAAACTTCGAAAAATAATTATTTACAAAGTTCAAGTACTTCATGTAAGGTGTGGCTTGCAGTTGATCTGCTGCATTGTATTTACTTGAAGTTTTTCTTTTGCTTGGTTTGATAAATCCAACATTGTTTTTGCCGAAGTCAAGTTCAACGCAACCAGTCAAGTTCATCATCAAGCAAGACAATGAAGATTTGTGAAAAAGTGTTAAGCATAACGCAGCGAACGTAGCATAAAATTATGTATTATTTTGTAATAAACACATTTAATTTAATATCTTATACCCTAAGCAGCGTATATTAAGTTTGCCGCAAAGTTTTTATCCCCAGCAGGAAACGTCGGGGACTGACCGTTCAAACTGAAGTTATTGTATGGAAAACTTTTATATTTGCAAAGGTCTCTTAACGAAATTTGACGCGGTCTATGGTCAAAGTCAGTGTTACAATTTCAAACATATTGATCCGATCATACCGCTTTAGTATACATATACATATGTACATATGTAGCTGCCATATTAACTGATCAATTAAAATTAAATCCTTGTATAGAAAACTTTTTTATTTGTAAAGAGATCTTTATAAAATTTGTCATGGATAGTTGTTCAAGGCATTGCTACAACCTCCGAGGAAATTGTTCAGATCAGACCACTATAGCATATAGCTGCCATACAAACTGAATGACGAAAATCAAATACTTGTATGGAAAACTTTTTTATTAGACAAGATATATTCACGAAATCTGGTATGCATTATTGTCCAAGGCAACGGTGCAATCTACCAACAAATTGTTCAGATCGGACTAGTATAGCATATAGCTGCCATACAAACTGACCTACCAAAATCAAGCTAAAGGTCTTTTTATACCCTTTAACTATATGAAATGCGCATGTGAGGGGTATTAAAGTTTCAGTGCAATCGAAGTTAACCTTTTTGTTATTGTTTTTATGAAATTTAATTTTTTTATCTAACGTTTTTATGCTCTGGCAACCAGTTGCTACAGAGTATTTTAGTTTTGTTCGCCTAAAGGTTGTACGTATCACCTGAAACTAATCGAGATAGGTTTAGAGTTAAATATATAAATGATCAGGGTGACGAGGAAAGTTGAAATCCAGTTGACTGTCTGTCTGTCCGTCCGTCCGTCCGTGCAAGCTGTAACTTGAGTAAAAATTGAGATATCCCGATGTAACTTGGTATATGGGTTTCTTAGTACAAAAAAACGAAAAAAAATCGAATAATCGGACCACTTCCACGCCCACAAATCGGCATTAACCGAAAAGATATAAAATGCCATAACTAAGCACTAAATTAAGATATAAAGCTGTAATTTGGTACAAAGCATCTCAGTAACAAGGTGCACTTGTGTGAACATTTTTTTTTGAAAAAGTGGGCGTAGCCCCTCCCCCTAACAAGTTTAATGTACATATCCCCTAAACCTTATCTTACACGAACTTCTACCAACGGTGTGGGTGGAATCGGAGGATATCCACTCTCACTCCCTGTATAACGGTACCGTTAAAAACTACTAAAAGTGCGATAATTCAATAACTAAATACACCAGAGACATTAAATTTCAACTTCGAAATGGTATTGAAAATTAATATTGGACAACGGGTGTGGCACCGCCCACTCTTTGGCGAAATCCCATATCTCGGGACCCGTCCAACCGATTTCGACAAAATTTAGTACGTGGCATTCCTTTCATATTCTTACCTCATATTGTGAAAATAGACAAAATCAGACAACAATCACGCCTACTTCCCATATAGCACAATTTTAAATCCCACTTGATTCGTTCAGTTTCCAATACACAAACCAAGAAGCAATTAATATAACGGCATAAAACTTTGCACGAATAATGTCTTCAGTGTGTGCCAACTCATAACCAAAAATTGTTTAAATCCAATAAAAACTGTTCAAGACCCTAGACACCGAATATTTAGGCCCCATTACCTATAGTTGACTTTTGATCGAAAATGTCGGTCAATGTGTGATATATATAAATGAAATGAGGTGATAATCCTTCTCTTATGATGGTATGTCTGTATGTCAAAAATGGTTTGAATAAGTCTGACAATTCCCTTAGCCCTCATATACTTAATACAAAGATTTTTGAACTTCGTGGTGACTTTGTAACGCATATATTGGCCGATATGTGAGTTATCTCAATGAAAATGAGAGTACGTGTTTTACACATAATAGTTTATCATTGTGCCTAAAATAGATAAATTTAAGCTAAAACCGGGCCTAGCCCCTATATAACTAATATCAGGATTTTCGAACATCCAGCTGACTTTACTCTATATGATTGGTTTTACACTTTAAAGTATTTCCCTGGCTTTGATTCTTGCAAGTTACAAAATTATAAAATGTTCGGTTGCACCCGAACTTAGCGCTTCCTTACTTGTTTTTTTTTATATTATTTTTATGATATATATTTTTTTGTAATCTATCAAAATATATTTATTGTTTATTTGCGATTTTATGTTTTATCTGACATTTTGATGTATTGCACTGTTATGTATAAAATGAGTGCAAACAAAAACATCTAAAGCACATGCTTTGCCTCGTGTTGGCATATTCCAGCGCTTGCTAAGTACCGTCCATTAAGAGAGACTTTAAGTAACTACTTAAACAATTGTTTGCGCAAAAAAAGCCGTGTAAATGTGCCTGAAATTGAAATGAATTGAAGCTCAAATACTTGCTGGAGTTAATGTCAGCGCACAAACGCACATACATACATATGTATATGCATACCCACATACATAGATGGCCAGCACAAAGGCACCCGTAAGAGTTGCCCCAACATCTTTTGTGCGGCTACTTACTCCATTAAAGTGCTGTGTAGTCAACTGTTGAACGGAGTGAGTTGCTTGAATTGAGTGTAATTGATAAGTGTATACACCCACATACTACAAACATATCGTACATATGGTTTTCTACACATAATTAAATCAACACATAGTTGTGGCTACACACATAACTCGATAAAAAGATAGCTGTTACACTTATATATATATATATATATATATATGTTTGCATATACATATATGTTTACATAGTAGCGCAATTCCATTTGTTAACAAGACTTAAGTGCTTTTAATGTGGTTAGTGTGGCGTATGTATTGTTTACTGGCCACTACACTTATGCTTTTATATTATAATTTGTTTGCTTTTATTTATTTGTGTGTTTATACTTCGTGTAGTTTCCCGCTACTCAATTGCTGATTACTCCAACATGTTGCAATTTAACTTGACAACCATAATTATGCTCATTTATTATAAAGTATGCGAAAATGCCATAAAAAATGTTAATGTTTTAAATTTATGCTTTAATTGAAATTATGCGCGAATTTTTGCAAGGGAGAGCTTATAAATTTATTGCTATATGTTATAACTGAATATGTATAAAAACAAAAAAATCTGCTGCTTCATATTTTTATTATTTTCAATACGTTTTTATTTTCCATTTTCGTTAATAAATTTTTATTCAAAAATTTGTTTGTACACTTTACTTCACCATGTGATCAAATTTGACCCGGACTGAAAAAAGTGACTTTAGCGAATAACTTCTAATTGCAGTTTAAGTTAAAGTTTTTTTCGACTTGTTTCAAAATTTTTTGTATACTTAATTTCACCATGTGATCAAATTTGACCCGGACTGAAAAAAGTGACTTTAGCGAATAATTTCTAAATGCAGTTTAAGTTAAAGTTTTTTCCACTTTTTTTCTGCTCACAAATTCGGTCGTATAGAACGAATTTCACGTTTTTTTCCACGTAGTGGCCTTACAACCGCAAAGTAGTATTCCATATTCCATTTAATTCCATGGAATGATTACATGGTAAGCCACATCACGATAATCTATGAAAACGATGAGCATCATCTTGATTTTCGACTGATTCAGACGTGTTTTTTGGACTACGGCTCATTTTAGGAGCGTCATTCAATGGATATTTGAACAATTTCAACATCATAATCTTAAACCCACGTATCGGTACCAATTTCTTGAATGTAGAGTTCTCCTCTACTTCGTCTAGCATTTTTTTTTGTGCTCCACTCTTGCGGGCATATTTTTATACTCTCGCAACAAAGTTGCTAAGGAGAGTATTATAATTTTGTTCACATAACGGTTGTTTGTAAGTCCTAAAACTAAAAGAGTCAGATATAGGGTTACATATATCAAAGTGATCAGGGTGACGAGTATGTATGTCTGTCCGTCCGTGCAAGCTGTAACTTGAGTAAAAATTGAGGTATCATGATGAAACTTGGTACACGTATTTCTTGGCTCCATAAGAAGGTTAAGTTCGAAGATGGGCAACTGCCACGCCCACAAAATGGCGAAACCCGAAAACCTATAAAGTGTCATAACTAAGCCATAAATAAAGATATTAAAATGAAATTTGGCACAAAGGATCGCATTAGGGAGGGGCATATTTGGAGGTCATTTTTTGGGAAAAGTGGGAGTGGCCGCCCCCTACTAAGTTTTTTGTACATATCTCAGAAACTACTATAGCTATGTCAACCAAACTCTATAGAGTCGTTTCCTTCAGGCATTTCCATATACAGTTCAAAAATGGAAGAAATCGGATAATAACCACGCCCACCTCCCATACAAAGGTTATGTTGGAAATCACTAAAAGTGCGTTAACCGACTAACAAAAAACGTCAGAAACGCTAAATTTTACGGAAGAAATGGCCGAAGGAAGCTGCACCCAGGCGTTTTTTTTTAATTGAAAATGGGCGTGGCGTCGCCCACTTATGGACCAAAAACCATATCTCAGGAAATACTAAACCGATTTCAATGAAATTCGGTATATGATATTTTCTTAACACCCTGATGACATGTACGAAATATGGCTGAAATCGGTTAACAACCACGCCTTCTTCCAATATAACGCTATTTTGAATTCCATCTGATGCCTCCTCTGTATAATAATATATACATTAGGAACCAATGATGATAACGGAATAAAACTTTACACAAATACGGTATTTGAAAAATATGTAAATGACGGATAGTAAAATCTCGATTATCACTTTATCATGCGATGTTCGTTGACACCCGAACTTAGCACTTCCTTACTTGTTTTCATTAAGAGAGGTGAATCGACGAGTCACGTGAGATAGGTTGTATGTTTTTAAGCCGTCACCACAGTAATATGATGCGCAATGATCCCATTCGTGACTTCCTATCCTTAACGGTGGAAATTCGCGGCTGCTCATGGTGCCTTTTATAGGTCAAAGGGTTAGGGTTTTGAATATATGTACATATGCACCATACACTTAGAATCGGTCTCATACATATGAGTTATATTTGAGAACACCAGTCTACTGAAGTTTAACAGTGATATCAAAACATTAGCTTGAAGAAAAATTCATTTGAAATATCTCAATTTTATTTTTAAATTCAATTTGTACATACAATACATCTATACTACATGGATATTCCGGAAAATTTTTTTCTTGAACAATGAAAGTTTTTGGATGATAGTTTGCCTAACGATAGTTTCTAAGAGTTAGAGAGGCTCGAGATCTCAACAAACAATCGAAACAGTATGATTATAACTGCTTTGTTTGAGCAATCAGGAGTAAAAAGCTTTCCCTGACAGAAGTATACTATAGACATGTATGTATGTATAAGTAACGTATCATCAAAAAGATCGAAATTGAGATTCATATTGCTTACGAGTCACTACATCAATTACATATACATATGTATGTAGCATAAAATGTTCAGCTTCTCTATTCGGATATAACCAATATATAACCATTTTATAACCAAAACTCAAATTTTATATGAAAATGATATTACGTTATTTTGCATTTTAGCTGACGATATAATCATTTACAGTCCAAAAAGCCTGTCCTAAAAAAGTTCGAAAGTTGAAGTATCCTCCAATCTGTATATCAGATATATGTATTGTAAGCAACTTTGTCAAAAGCAAGAGAAAAATCACAATCCGCGGCGCTAGACTTTTTATATCCCCCTTCCTTTCTAACGCGCAGAAATTTTCGAAGTATTTCAGCGAATTTTCAAGCTACCAATGCCGGTGTGGAGACTTCGCTCATTGCCTGCACTGCAAGTGACATTTTTGCTATTAGACTGCAATCCCTCGCAGTTGGTCCTTAATAACAAATCGGTGCTTTCGGTTGACAAAGAATGTGCGCACATTCCTTATGTGCTCGCAAACACGCAGTAAGAAACTAATTAGAAGGCAGTCTAGAACTGCATGTGCTACACAAATGTATGCAACATTGGTATATGCAGGTATATAAGCGGTTTTATATAGTTTTATATATGTATTAAGGTTAGTCACTGCACTTAGTCGCTATATATACATATGTATAACCACAAGCCAGCAATGAATACGAAAACTGTCGAAATCATTAAGATGGGCATTAAGAAGCATGCACACAGCCACTAATTTCATGCATATGTATATAGTAGCTACATATATAACTATATATATAATTATACACATACATACATACATGTATGTAGAAGTACTTTTGTTGGCATACCTCACATACATCAGCTTCGAGACAGCCTAAAATATAGCTGCGTTGTGCCTATAAGGAAGACTGAAATCAGTAGATATTTATTGTCAGTTGTTTTCGTGTACATGCAACCCTTTATATACCGTTATTAAGCGTTGCATAACCACAAATACATGCAGGCATGCAGTCTCTAAAAGTCTCGTGCACGAAATTTGTGTTGGCTTGCTGAGCGGCTACTGTTTACAAACATATGTACGCGCCTATAGAACAAATCCACATTTGAGGTTATGTAAGTTTCGCTGCACTTTCCATACTTCCGTTGCGCTATTTACTATCAATACATCTTATACTTGTTGTTTACAGCACTCTTGCCAGTAAGAGATCGATGTGTTCAGCTGCTGCTGTTACTGCTTACCACTTTCTCTACCTTCTCATGCTGCGCTGCTTTGCATAGGCTTGCTTATATGCTTTGCTGAGAGTGGAGTTGCCCCCTTAAAGTCTTCTCTAACCTGCTGTAAGCTTCATTGCTTTATTTCTTGTATATTGTTTACTGTTTCTGTGTGCTGCTTATTGGGCGCCAGTTCTCTAACACACACATTCTCTCTATATGTCTATTGTATATGTATATTGTCGTACAGGGCGTATGTGCAACTTTGTTATGACTTGAACAGGGTTTGTTAAGTAGCTTGTAGCACCCAGAAGTAAACGTCGAAGAGCCTATGAAGTATATATATGAATGATCAGCGTGATGAGCTAAGTCGCTTTTGTTGGAATTGCCGTTATCGGACCACTATAACATACAGCTGCCATACCAATTGACCGATCCAAATCAAGTTCTTGTATAGAAAATTTTTGTATTTTACGAGATATCGTCACGACATTTGGCATGTACGATTATCGAAGGCAGCTCTAAAATGTCTGAAAAAAAAAATTTATATAGGACCACTGTGTCAAATAGTTGTCATTCAAGCTGACCGTTTTAAAATAAATTATTGTATGAAAAACTTTCTTAATTCACAAGATACCTTTACGAAATTTGACATGCATTATTACCCAAGTCAACAGTACGATCTCCGAAGAAATTGTTCAAATCGGACCGCTGTGCGATACAGCTGTCATATAAACGGACCGTTTAAAAACAAATGTTTGTATGCAAAACTTTCTTATTTTGCCAGATATATTCACAAAATTTGGCATACATTATTATTCAAGTCAAAGATAAAATGTCCGAAAAAATTGTTCGGATCGGACCACTGTATGATGGAGCTGCCATACAAAGTGACCGTTCAAAAGCAAGTTATTGCATGGAGAACTTTCTTAATTTACGAGATATCTTCACGAAATTTGACCAGCATTATTATTCAAGATAACGTTACAATCTCCGAAGAAATTGTTCAGATCGGACCACTTTACGATATAGCTGCCATACAAACTAATCGATTAAAACAAAGCCCCTGTAAGAAAAACTGTTTTATTTAACAAAATATCTTCACGAAATTTAGCTTACATTATTATCCAAGACAACGCTACAATAAGTGAAGAAATTGTTCAGATCGAACTACTGTACGATATAGCTGCCATACAAACAGATCGATCCATACCAAGTTATTGTATGAAAAACTGTTTTATTTGACAAAATATCTTCACGAAATTTAGCAGTGAATATTGTACAAGGTAGCACCATAATATTCAAAAAAATTTTGGTGATTGGATCACTATATCATATAGCCACCATACAAACAGATCGATGCATATGGTTCTTGTATGAAAAACTGATTCATTTAACAAGATATTTTCATACCATACAAACTGTCCAATCAAAATCAATACAAAGAAATTATTTTATATCCTTTCATGCTATAAGAAATGCACCTGCGAATGGTATTATAGCTTCTCTACAGCCGAAATAAACGTTTCTGCTTGTTTGTACCATAATATCAAGTCTTCACACACAAGTAATTGCCATTATTTGCAACATTAAATATTTAGCAAACAAACACGTTCCCACAAATATATTTATAGCAACAATAATTTACTGTATTGCCATCCTCTGTTCACCTCGGCTGGCTTAAGTCACTGGCCAACATACAAATCCGACTGTTTGTTTGCCAGATTTTCAATTCTCTGATTTTCTATAGTCAATTGGTGTATGTGTGGTCAGCCATATATGTATGTATGTATATGTTTAGTTGTGTATCTCAATATATACAAGGATGTTTGTATATATGTATGTTTGTGTGTGGGTGTTTTTGTGTCCATGGCGGCTTTCGAAGTTTAGCAAAGTCCTCTTGCAGTCAAACACACGAACATGCATCGATTTGTATGTCCAGGCGTCTGTTTGCCTGCTTGTCTGTCCATTGCACCCATCGTCTGGCAGTTGCTGCCACTTTACCTTTCACCAACGCAATGCCGGCTGGCCTGCCTTTCCTTTTGGCTACCAGAAAGCTGCTGCTCCCTACGAAAGAATGCCGTAAGATTTAGTTATAAAACTAGAGCAATAGGTTAATATACATATGTATGTATGTATGTTTAATGCACTTGCATACATTTACCGTAATCATTTATTTTCTATGCGCACACACACAACGCAATTATATATATATATATTTGTATGCCGGCAATATACACATACATATGTGTTAATGAATAACTACGCAGATGTGCGTTTGTGAGTGGACTGGTGTGCTGGCATGCTGCAAATCTTCATATCTATCTGTTTGTCTGTATGTGTGTGTTTGCGTGCACAAAATTCACACTTGCACTTGAGTTTCTCGACAACTGTCTGCAAAACTTTATATGTGCGTGTATGCTCGTTTTTGTTTGTGTGTGTGCCTTCTGCAACCTTGAAAGTTGTATAATAAAATTAAAAGAACGAAAATAGCAAAACCACTCACAAACTTTTAGTTCAACGTCTACATATAAATATACATATGTATGTCTCTATATATAGTATGCATATTGCCGGCATGCACATTTATAATATACTCCCGCTTGTGTGTGTGCTTTTGTATAATATATGTATGCCAGCATAAGTTTGTTTATCGTTGCCAAAGTTTAACACTTGGCACATTTTCTCTATTGCCGGGTTTTTATGCAGACGGCGTGTCTGCAAAGTTTCAATTGCCTTGCACTACTTTACTCGTCACCCCCCGCTGCCTTACCCAACGCCCACACACACACAACCACTACACCTCATTTAGTTTTCTTGCACTTCGGGCTACTTTTGCACTACTTGGCCTTTTTTGTGCCGCAAAGTCACTTCCGTTTGTTGATATTTATTTTCGTTGACCCAATATAAAGCCAGAAATATTTAATGGTTTACCAGTTTAAGGTGTGTTAACTAGTTTGTGGGTTTTGAGGCACTTTAATACTTTCGTTTTTGTTGCCTGTGTGAATGTAGAGGCGTCTTATATATATTTAATGTTGTGCCTGGTGTATTTTAAGTAGTTCTATTTTCATATTCTCGGCAATTCATGAATTTTATTCGACTCTAACTAATACCCAAACTGATGTGAGCAGATTTGTAAAATAAATTTGTTAAGGAAAAATCGGAAATATAGACTTTTCGCAGCCATAAATTCCCAGTATACGTCAACAGATCTTCTGTTTCGACATACTAGCACTTCTTTTTTTTTTTTTGTTTGTTTTATAGCAGGAGGACGCATCGCAAGCCGGAGTGCGGAACTTTAATTCGCTAAGCCTAACCTACTTCCATCTCGTGTCTCTCCCAAATTATCACTGGACTAAGTATTACTTCATGGGAGAGAAAAAGACTTTAAGTCTCATCTATCATACGGACTGACTAACGCCTAATTTGTTGTAACAGCCTCAATCTTGTCGTAATTAGACCTACCGCTTCGCTGACAGCTTTGCATTTTATAGAGGACTCGCACATAAATGCAGTAAAATTTTCCACCGTGAGACCAGCTGCAAGTGTGCTTTTTACTTTACATGGCCACTGATTATATGGGTTAGGTGGCAATCCAGGTCCCTATGTTGCCCATCTATCAACGAATGTATATCCGGAATCAGTCTGTGGGTCCGCTGTCCCTTGCATGAAGTTGGCCATCGTTGTTTTTGTTTTTCTCCTCTATTTTTGCTGCTATAGACGTCTCTGCTTCACATTTTCCTATGGGAAGCGATAACTTTCTTCTATTTTCCTGGAGCTTTTGAGCAAGGCTTCTGTTTTCTGCTCAGCCAGCTCTAGATTCATGGT